>NC_041234.1:3118079-3145578 GCF_002837175.3 Physeter macrocephalus | reverse complement strand
TCAATGGAACAAGATAGAAAGCCCAGAGATAAACCCACGAACCCATGGTCAACTAATCTATGACAAAGGAGGCAAGGATATACAATGGAGAAAAGACAGTCTCTTCAATAAGTGGTGCTGGAAAAACTGGACAGCTACATGTAAAAGAATGAAATTAGAACACTCCCTAACACCATACACAAAAATAAACTCAAGGGCTTCCCTGGTGGCACAGTGGTTGAGAGTCTGCCTGCTGATGCTGTGGACATGGGTTCACGCCCCGGTCCAGGGAGATCCCACTTGCCGTGGAGCGGCTGGGCCCATGAGCCATGGTCGCTGAGGCTGCGCGTCTGGAGCCTGTGCTCCGCAACGGGAGAGGCCACAACAGCGAGAGGCCCGCGTACCGTAAAAAATAAATAACTCTTTGACATAAATCACAGCAAGATCTTTTTTGATCCACCTCTTAGAGTAATGCAAATAAAAATAAACAAGTGGGACCTAATGAAACTTCAAAGCTTTTGCACAGGAAAGGAAACCATAAACAAGATGAAAAGACAACCCTCAGAATGGGAGAAAATATTTGCAAACGAATCAACGGACAAAGGATTAATCTCCAAAATATATAAACAGCTCATGCAGCTCAAAATTAAAGAAACAAACAACCCAATCCAAAAATGGGCAGAAGATCTAAATAGACATTTCTCCAAAGAAGACATACAGATGGCCAAGAAGCACATGAAAAGCTACTCAACATCACTAATTATTAAGAGAAATGCAAATCAAAATTACAATGAGGTATCACCTCACACCAGATAGAATGGGCATCATCAGAAAATCTACAAACAAATGCTGGAGAGGGTGTGGAGAAAAGGGAACCCTCTTGCACTGTTGGTGGGAATGTAAATTGATACAGCCACTATGGAGAACAGTATGCAGGTTCCTTAAAAAACTAAAAATAGAACTACCATATGACCCAGCAATCCCACTATTGGGCATATACCCAGAGAAAACCACAAATCAAAAAGACACATGCACCCCAATGTCCACTGAAGCACTGTTTACAATAGCCAGGTCATGGAAGCAACCTAAATGCCCATTGACAGACGAATGGATAAAGAAGATGTGGTACATATATACAATGGAATATTACTCAGCCATAAAAAGGATCGAAATTGAGTCATTTGTTGAGACGTGGATGGATGCAGAGAATGTCATACAGAGTGAAGTAAGTCAGAAAGAGAAAAACGAATATCGTATATTAACGCATGTACGTGGAACCTAGAAAAATGGTACAGATGAACCGGTTTGCAGGGCAGAAGTTGAGACAAAGATATAGAGAACAAACGTATGGACACCAAGGGCAGAAAGCCACTGGGGGGTGGGGATGGTGGTGTGATGAATTGGGCGATTGGGAATGACATGTATACACTGAAGTGTATAAAACTGATGACTAGGGGCTTCCCTGGTGGCACAGTGGTTGAGAGCCCGCCTGCCGATGCAAGGGACATGGGTTCGTGCCCCGGTCTGGGAAGATCCCACGTGCCGCAAAGCGGCTGGGCCCGTGAGCCATGGCTGCTGAGCCTGCGCGTCTGGAGCCTGTGCTCTGCAACGGGAGAGCCCAGAACAATGAGAGGCCCGCGTAACGCAAAAAAAAAAAAAAAAAAAAAAAAGGACAACAACAACAAAAAAAACCACTGATGACTAATAAGAACATGCTGTATAAAAAAATAAATAAAATTAAATTTTAAAAAAAGCAAACAATCCCACTTACTACAACACCAAAAAGAATAAAACACTTAGAAATGAATTTACCAAAAGAAGTCCAAGACTTGCACGCTGAAAAGCACAAAATATTTTTCAAGGAAATTAGAGAAGATCAAAATAAATAGAACAATATGGACTGGAAGATTTAATATTGTTAAAATGGCAATAGCCCCAAATTGATATTACAGATTCAAAATAATCCCTATCAAAATTCCAGTGGGCATTTTTGCAGAAGTTGACAAGCTGATTCTAAAATTCACATGGAAAACAATCTTAAAAAAGAAGACTCAAATTCAACTCACCTTTCCCAATTTCAAACTTACCAAAAAGCTATAGTAATCAAGACAGGGTGTTACTCACATTACAATAGTCATATAGGTCAATGGAGTACAACTTAAAGTTCAGAAATAAACCCATACCTTTATGGTCAATTGACTTTTGACAAGTGTGCCAAGACAGTCAAATAGAGGAAGGATAGTCTTTCCCACTGATGTTGCCGGGACAATTGAATATCCACATTTTAAAGAATAAGGTTGGACCCTTACCTCACACTATACACAAAAATTAACTCAAAATGGATCAGATATCCAAATATAAGAACTTAATCTATAAAAATAATCTATAAAATTCTCAGAAGAAAACATAGGAATGAAGCCTCATGACTTTGACTTAGGCAGTTGGTTCTTAGATACCCCATCACAAGCAGAAAAGAGAAAACAGATATATTGGATTTCATCAAAATTAAAAATTTTAGTGCTGCAAATAATAACATCAAGAAAGTGAAAAGACATCCCATAGAATGGAAGAGACTATTTGCAAATCATATATCTAATAAGTGACATGAATATAGGATATATGAATAACTCTTACAATGCAATAATAAAAAGAGTAGTAACTCAATTAAAAATGGAAAAAGTATCTGAAAGAGACATTTCACTAAAGAAGATATACAAATGCCCAATAAGAACATGAAAAGATCCTCAAAGTCATCGGTCATGAGGGAAATGTAAATCAAAACCAAGAGATCCTACCTCACATCCACTAAGATGGCTATAATCAAAAAGACAGATCATAGCAAGGGTTGTCAAGGATGTGGAGAAATTTGAATCTTCATACATTGTTGGTGGGAATGTAAAATTGTGCATCCCCTTGGGAAACAAGCTTGCAAGTTCCTCAGAATGTTAAACATAAGGGTTACTATAGAATCCAGTAATTCCACTTTCAGGTATATACCCAAGAGAAGTGAAAACAAATGTATACACAAAACCCTGTCCACCAACGTTCAAAACATTATTCATAGTAGCCAAAAAGTGGAAACCCACATTTCTATTAGCTGATAAATGGACAAAGAAAATGAGGTCTATCGATACAATGGAATGTTATTCAGCCATTAAAAGGACTGAAGTACTGATACCTGTTACTACATGAATGAACCTCAAAAGCACTGTGCTAAGAAAAAAGAAGCTAGTCACAAAAGACCACGTATTGTGTAATCCTATTTACATGACATGTCCAGAACAGGCAAATCTATAGGGACAGAAAGTAGATTAGTGGTTAACTAGAGTTGTGATGGGGGTGGGGGGTGGCCAGGGATGGGGAGGTGATAATGATGAATGACTACTAATGGATACAAGTTTTCTTTTTAGGATGGAACAAATGTTCAAAAATTAGTTTATGGTGACGTTACACAACTCTGTAAATATACCAAATATCATTGAATTGTATACTTTAACTTGGTAAACTTTCAACAAAGCTGTTAAAATAAATTACAAATATATATGTAATATATATATGTAATATATATATATGTGTGTATATATAAAATTTATGTGGAGACATTTTTCTACCGAAGGGGAAAATCCAAAAGTTATAATGAAATTATAAAATGTGATTTCATAGAATAAAGCAAAATCAAGACACCAACAAAATATATGCATCATGCCCATAAAAATCCTCTATCCCTCCTATGCAAAGAATTCCTAAAAATTTATCAGAAAATGACAAACAGCCCAATATAAAATAGGGGAATATTATAAACAGGAAATTCAAAGAAAAGAAAATGCAATGTTCAAAAATATAAGATGGGTAAACTCATCTGTCTAAAAAATGCTAATTAAAACAATGAGATTTATCATTTTTACCCATCAGCTTGGCAAAAATTAAGAAGGGTAATAACTTATGAGACTAATGAGGATGTGGAGAAATTAATATGTTGTTTTCCAGATTGTTAATTGTTACAACTCTTTTGGAGTATCTAGCAAAATTTTAAACATTATAAATCACATATTTTGAAATCTTATGTTAAAAAAAGCACTAAAAACTTACGGATATGTGTATATATATATGTACAGACAGACAGACTGACAGACAGACAGACACAGACACAGACACACACACACAGAGGAATGTTTGTTATAGTATTGCTTTTTTTTTTTTTTTTTTGTGGTATGCGGGCCTCCCTCTGTTGTGGCCTCTCCCGTTGCGGAGCACAGGCTCCGGACGCGCAGGCTCAGCGGCCATGGCTCACGGGCCCAGCCGCTCCGCGGAACGTGGGATCCTCCCAGACCGGGGCACGAACCCGTGTCCCCTGCATCGGCAGGCGGACTCTCAACCACTGCGCCACCAGGGAAGCCCCTATAGTATTGCTTTTAAGTACAAAACCCTAGAACCAATCTGGATGGCCATCAGTTGAATATGATTTAGCTATCCATAATTGTTATGGTATACATATACTACAGAATATTATGCATCTACCAAAAAGAATGAGTCAGGTCTATATGTATGAACTTGGAGTAATGTTCATGATATAATCTTTAGGGAAAGAGTCAGTTGCAGAATAGACCGTGCAGTGTGATTCTATCTTTGTTTTAAGAAAAATATGTATGTATGTTGTTTACTGCCTTTCTCCTCCCACAGGGATATGCTTTGATGAGGGAAAAGACTTTTGCCTATTTTGTTTATGTTAATATCATCTGTGCCTAGAACAGTGTCTGACACATAGTAGGTGCTCAACATTTTTTAAATTCAATGAATGAGTAATTGCTTGTCTATTTTTGTAGGAGCAAGGAGAAGAGGGTGGAAGGATCCTCCCTAGGCTATTAACTTCAGTTGCCTCTGGGGAAAAGAATTACTGAGAAGTACTAGGAGAGAAGATCAACATTTTCTTTATACATCTTTGTTTTGTCTCACTTGTTAACAATAAACGCATTCATTCTATAATATAAAAAATATTAAAAAGATAATGTCAAAGGGAGGAAAGGGAGATAAGCTATGAATGTCATCACACAGAGACACATACTCAACTCAGTCATATACACTTCTGGGTAGAGAAGAGACAAAGAGGCAAGAGCAGACTGGGCTGTCTGGGGGCAGAGAAGGTTGGAGGTTACAGGACTGGGTGGGTGCAGAGACTTTCTTTTCCTTATATTCAATTAGGGACTGTTTGTGGATGCTGATTGCTTTATCCATCTAAAGAGATGTATACATTGAAAATTGCTGCTCTTGGTTTCAAATATGAGCGCATTCACCACTTGGCTTCTGGAATTACTTCCATTTTGTTTATACCAATGAGTAACGAGTAAGTCATTTTCTTCACTCCCATGGCTGCTCTTAGTCACTCTGGACTGGTTCTACTTGGTCACTAGTACCGGAGCTCAAAAATCTCCTCAGAGTATACACACCTTTGGTAAAGAGGCCTCAAGCACGTTGCTCTAGTTATTTGGTACTGGAAAAACCGGGGAGGCGTACCAGAACTCACTCTGAGGTAAGCTCCTCGATTGCTACCTTCTTCATAATAATTAGATGCAGAAAATACAGTAATAACCTGGTTAAAGAGAAAGAGTGTCAGGTTCACATAGAGTTAGTTCTCAAAAGGTCCTTCAATAAAGTCAGGAACAGCTCAATTCTTAAAAAGCAAAAATCAAAGTTCAAAATCCATACAAATCATCCAAGTCTGATGGGATTTCCTGTGATTCCATTGAAGAGAAACAAGGCTTTTAAATCACTGTCTCCAGGAGTACTAACTTCTAGCCACTCATCCCCACAGTGCATGGCCTTGCAATCTTGTGTACAATTTCAGTTCCGTATCTTACAATCCCCCTTAATGCTCAGTTTTGTAAATTCTAATTTTCCAAGGGGGTAAAGCCTTTATTTTCTTTCCTTGTGATATTTGAGCATTCAAAATAAAACTTGTCTAGTATCACAGTCCTTTTCTTTTGTCTGTAGCTGACTGATTTAGAGGGTTCAGAGCCCCCCACAAAACTAGTGCTTTAAGGTCAGAGAAATAGTGGCTAGATAAGGGACCATGACCACTCTGTTGGGAAGGAACCAGGCTTGGGGGCGTGGTGGAGGATGGGGAGCCTTGGGAGGGTAATACTTGTCAGTGACAGGAAAGCTGGTTTCTGCCCAGTCCTGCCCTAATGAGCAGGTCACTTCAGACAAACCACTGCTATTTTCTCCCCGTTTTCTTATTACAAAGAAACCCTAAATAATACTTACCTCACCATCTCGCAATGTCAGTATGAGTCTCTAATGAACTAAAAGAGTTAGGAAAAGTGAAAGTGTTGAAATAGAAGGAAAGGCCATGCAATTTGGCATTCCTTTTTAATTACTGCTGTTCACTATGAGAAAAGGGGGCATCCCAGGACAACCTGGGACCAGAAACCAGCTCCTCAGGCCTCGCCTCTCTAGCCTATCAGACACCACTGAAGAAGCACAACACATTCCATTTCAGTGGCTGCAGTGAAACTGCCCACAGCGAGGGACTCGCTAGAGCTTACCTACTCAGGGAATACAAGTATGTTTTGTGGTTCTGCTCTGCACAGGGAAAGTGCAAAAGGTGAAAGAGAGCAAACTGAATTCACTGCTGCCTTTCTGTGCTCAGTGAGGATAAGTACATTCTTAACCCCACTACTGGAGATTTGCCTTGCGATTAGCACAGAACAAAGCCTTTCTGTGTGTGTACTTAGTGCCATGTGTCAGAGTTTCTATCTCTGGGATTAGGGAAGATTGGAGAAATAAACCAAATGTATCTCTTAGGGTGAGGGACAGTGAGGTCCCTTGAAACAACCTCTGTGAACCCGACAGTCTCGTTTCAGTCTACCAAAGCATGGAGTTCTGTTTTGGGCCTAGGGAAGACATTTTCCCATGGGCTTCGAGGTCAGACACATTCTGTGAAGAAAGACTAGGCTTGGGGGAAGGATGTCTGTGATGATGTCAACAACACTGTTAGCTTACCTTCCCATCATGGCAAATTTCATACCCTTTGGCCTTACATTCATGAGACCTAATGAGCATCTTCAACTTGTATTTATTAAGAATCCTGGAGGTAATGTCTGGTCCAAAATAGCAGCCCCCTCCTCGACCTGTATTTGGGTAACAGCCTCTTTCGCCTCTGGGATCGCTCCACAGAACGTCGATAACCTTGGAACAACAAATCAGATTAGGCTGCCACTTACAAGTGAGAGTTTATCTTTCTAGATTCCAAATTCTTTTCCAGAAATATTATCCCAAGTTATCCCAAAGTCTCACTATTTCTCATTCCTCCTTCAAAACTGTTTCACACTCATCTCCTCCATGAATCTTTTCCAGAATAATTTGAATGCCGATAGCCACCACAATCCCTTTCTACCCATCCCCAATAACCAAGGTAGCAATACTTAGTAACCATGAAGGATCAGCCCTTGGGCTTTTTCTTTTTTTTTTTTTTTTTTTTTTTTTAAGTCCATCGCAATGGCTTAACCTACAGGGTCTTTTCTCTTAAAAAGAACTTTACTGCCGGGCTTCCCTGGTGGCGCAGCGGTTGAGAATCCGCCTGCCGATGCAAGGGCCTTTTCTCTTAAAAAGAACTTTACTGCCGGGCTTCCCTGGTGGCGCAGCGGTTGAGAATCCGCCTGCCGATGCAAGGGACACGGGTTCGTGCCCCGGTCCGGGAGGATCCCACGTGCCGCGGAGCGCCTGGGCCCGTGAGCCGTGGCCGCTGCGCCTGCGCGTCCGGAGCCTGTGCTCCGCAACGGGAGAGGCCACAACAACTTCACTGCCATGTTCAAAGGAGAAAGTAGCTCCCCACAGTGAACATACAGGCACTTGGTGTTTTTAATATGTTCAAAGAGATAAGGTAAGTCTCCCAGCTATGGTTTTGGCCCTGGTTTTTGTCCTGTCGAGTACATAGCATGATAAAGCCTTTTCCCCATCACAAATATAGGCAACTGTTCATCCAAGAATATCTTGTAAAGCATCTCCTTCACTTTTTGCCCCCCTTGATAAGCACATTCTCAGCTTCACCAGTACATTTAGCCATTGACTGGTTTTCCACAAGTTTGTTATTAGCATAACATTTCCTTGTGGGGATGAAAGAGGCAAGTGCAGGCTGCATGATGCTCACGACTGAAGACCCAAGTTTCTAAGAATTTTTTCATAAAAAATTGGGGGCTCCCTGTTTGTAGCTCTGATCTACATATAATGTTTCTTTATTCAAACATCTCCTATGGGAGCTTCAGCAGTAGTGTGAAAAACTAGCTTGGTAGCTAAAGCTATGCAACCTTGAGAAAAGTCTTTGGGTCTTACTTTCTTTAAAATCAGAGGTTTGGGCCAGATGACTTGTGAAGTATCTCAAAGTTCTAACAGACTTTATTTTCTAATTTTTCATAGTCTAATAGACTGTATTTTCCACATGTTTCTTTGAAGGGCATGAAGAAGCATGTATTTTAAGTTGTGCAGTTATTCTAGTGGGTCCAAACCAGATCTTAAAAAGACCAGAAATGATTGTCCCACTAAACCTGACTGTACAGCCATTTATAGGTCTGGTATTGAAGGGGAGCTAGAAATAAGTGAGGAGAAAGACAGTGAGGGGGAGAGGACAGAACTGGTAGGAGAACTTCTCTGGAATGCTAAGCACCTCATCAGAACTGGAGAAACTGTGCACCAGGCACATTCCGGACACTTGCAGATGATTGATTTTTTGATGATTGACTGAAGTGAGAATTAAAACCACCTAAGAAGATTCAGATCAGGATTCTCCTTTCTCCTCCACTGAATTCCAACACTGGCACAACCCTACCCTACGAATAAATATAATGGAACCCATTTACTTTGCTGGTGATTATGAGGAAAATAACACTTGCATTTGAAACTGAGCCATATCTGAATCTTACACCATGAATTCATGCCTGGGAGACATGATCTGACCTTTAGTATAATGAAAGAGAAAACATGGAACACAAGGAGGCGTGTTTTATAAGGAGGGGATTAACTTTGAAATTCCTACATGAGATGCAAGTCATTTACAGCCAAAATTACCCCAGGAAAACCTTCTAAATTACTCTTACAGCACAGCATACATGATTTTGTATATAAAACCCTATACAGACATATGGATGTGTGAATATTTTATGTATGTGATAATGTAGAACATATGATAAATTATGTGAAACTAAAATTTTATACTTTTTTCTCTTTTTTGCCATATGTATATACTTGAAATTTACATAAATTAAACGTACATATGATGGGACCCTGTTAAACTAGAATAAGCATTGGCCATGGAGTTAGCTCTTCAAGTGTCACCTATGTCACCATGGAACCTATTCGGGCCTTAGCTGACTCCTCAATGAAATGAGGAAGATATGGCTAACATTCATTTTTCTTTGGTTCAAGGTCATAAGGGGTCATAAGGGGTATCAATTTTATAGAAGTGAGCTTCTTCAGAACCACCCATTCAATGAGTTCTGCATTTCTTTTCTCTCTCCAGAATTCATTCATTCATAAACTTTACAGAGACTGTGACCACAATATAGATTTAATTCTGAGGCTCACAAACAAAAAATGCTATAAAAGTCACTTTGTTGGTGAAACAAATTCCTCAGCAGAGACAATCTCTTTCCTCTCAACAACATCCTCTCCACTGAAATGCAAGGGCCTTTGGGAGCACATGAAAGAATAAGTATTTACAAAATTCCTTCCCGAAAATTTTCAAACCAAAGATTGGAAAGGTTTTTATTGAATGACAACTTTTGTATGACCTGGTCAACAAAAATCTATTTGTGTCTCAGCCTTTACACCTCCTAAATCCAAAATAAATCCTGCAAGTGTCCCATGCTTGCCTACAGTTTTAAGTAATCCAGTTTTCAAAAGTATGCTATTGGGGAGAGATAATAGCTCTGAAAGATGTATCTAAACGCTTTTCTTCTAAGGCACTAACACTGTAGATTCACTTTTGTATTTTCCTTTAGTTATGTGTCCTCCTTCCAGCTTTTGAATATGTCGTCTTAAAAGCTGTGCTCAGTCCAAACCTTCCAGCCAGGTACCTAGATGGCTTTAGATACCTACTCTTTGCCTACCCATCGCCTCATTGGATGAGGGGAGACTAGAGTAGTTCATTACTTTCTTGAGATCTCCTATCACTCTTAAGTCATCTTTCCCTTCAGAAAAAGAGCATGGGCATTAAAGTCAGACCTGGGATCAAATCCTGCTCTATCATTCAGTGACTAGCCAAGGGACTACAAAAAAGCCATTTCACTCTTGGGAGCCTTCTCAATGAGGCTGACTACCCTATTTAAAATTGCAACTCTGTCCCCTACCTCCAGTTCTCTGTTTCCCCTAACCTTGTTCTAGTTTTAATTTTTTCCATAGAACTTCTCACTTAACATAGTTACTTGTTATTGTTATATAATTTATATGTAATATTATATAAATAATATAACTTCATATATACATATTACTTAGCTCCTCCCCCTAAAACATAAACTCCATGAGGGAACAGAACTTCTCACTTAACATAGTTACTTGTTATTGTTATATAATTATATATGTAATATTATATAAATAATATAACTTCATATATACATATTACTTAGCTCCTCCCCCTAAAACATAAACTCGAGGGAACAGAACTTCTCACTTAACATAGTTGCTTGTTATTGTTATATAATTATATATGTAATATTATATAAATAATATAACTTCATATATACATATTATTTAGCTCCTCCCCCTAAAACATAAACTCCATGAGGGAATAGATCTTAGGTCACTTACTTTCTCAAAAGCTTAGAACAGTGCCTGACACATAGTAGGTTCTCAATAAATTTTACTTGTTAAGTGGATTAAGAGAAGGGAGTCACTCAGGACATAAATAATTAAAATTATTTTTTTAAACCTTTCTGGTCTCTTTGTTGTTTCAAGTCTGTCCTGAAGGAAGAGGTCACACTTGTCTCTATACGATGACTCAGCTATGAATACATATATCCCCCACATCTCAGGGAATATAAGATAAAATTTAAATTACAGCGCTCTGCCAAGAATCATGCATTTCCATGAGTATGGAACAAATAGCCTACGATCTTTACTGCAACACAGCTCACAGATATTAAGAAATAAAGTAATTGTGAAATCTGTTTTTATCTGGAAATTTCAACTCTAGCTAACTAAAGTGTGCATGTCCATGATGTACCAGGAAATGAGGAAAGAAAATTAAAGGTACAACTGAAATTATTAAAATATTGGGAATGAGATTCTGGTCAATTTTACCCTGTGTCAGCTCCAGTCATATACACTGAGTCTGTAAGATGCCTCATCTACATTGTTGGGGTGAGGGGAGGTTCTATTACAGAATAATGACCACCAGTTTCCTCCCTCCCACTTCTTAAGGCTCCATCTCTCTACAATTCTAACTCATCCAAGCTTCCAGACTCCCTGATTTTCTTCTTCTGCAACTCCAATCTTTTTGGCATCATCCTTTTTATTCACTATAACCTTTGGTCTTTGGAATTTGGATATCAAAATTTAAGGAGGCATCCTTTCCTACTTGCTATAGGATGCCTCTTATACTTCTTTGATTTCTAAATACTGTGAATGCACAAGCCAGTGATGAATTCTATTTCTCTCTTATTACCTCTTCCTCTCCCTCTCTATCTTCCTGCCTCTCTTTCTCCTCATTGATTAGAGATTATTTTATATCAGAAATCACATTTTAGGGACTTCCCTGGCAGTCCAGTGGATAAGACTCCACGCTTCCAATGTAGGGGGCGTGGGTTCAATCCCTGATCGGGGAACTAAGATCTCATATGCTACGTGGCGCAGCCAAAAAAGAAAAAAGAGAAAAAAAAGAAATCACATTAGTTCAACATTTTCAGCAATAAAGGTATAAGGGTACAGAATCACGAAATAAAGGCTTCTTGGGGGTAAGCAATTAGAAAAAGGCTAGTGGTTTCACAATACCAGTAGCAAGAGTAGTTCAGCTAGAAGTTTAATTGATAGAATCAGGGAAAGGAATAGATGAGAAAGAACCTTCTTAAGGCCAGAATAAGCCTTGAAGATTGTCAACACCCTCCCCCTGCAAAGGAGTCCAACTTTAATGGGATCAGATTGTGAAGCTATTTGTGAGCCCCAGGGCATTATTAAAAACAATAGAGCAATCAGCTAGCAATTAGTGAAGGCTAATAGCTGTGTCTGATACAAAAAGAGGCAGATGAGCCAAAGCTTAAAAGGGAAATCAGGGAAAGAGATAGTTGAAGAAAGCCTAGCTAAAGATACAACCATCCCTGGTAGGGAAACTGTGTGCATGCCCAAGGCAGCACTCTGTGAGGCATGACATCAGAAGCTACACCCTGAGAAGGAATAGACTTCACCAAACTAGTCCAGAGAAGCCACTAAACAAATAAATGAGCAAGAAAGCAAATAATAACAAGCCCCAGAGGAGCATGGAAATAATTAGAGTTACTATATTACCTAAAATATCCAGTTTTCAACAAAAAATTACAAGACATGCAAAAAGAAACCACACACACACACACACACACATACAGGGGAAAATAAGCAGACAATTGAAATTGCCTTTGAGGGGATTAGAAGCTGACTTAGCAGACAAGGATTTCAAACCAATTATTATAAATATTATATTAAAACACAGCTATATATATATATAACACTTCACTGAATAAGAACAGAATACATTTTCTCCTCAAGAGCACATGGAGCATTTTCCAAAGGATTTAAATCATGCTAAGTATGGTCTCCAACCACAACTGAATTCAAGCAGAAATAATTAAGAGAAGGAAATATGGGAAATGCACAAATATACAGAAATTAAACAACATATTCCTAAAAAACATATAGGTTAAAGAAGAAATCACCAGAGAAATTAGAAAATACTTTGAGATGACTGAAAACTAAAGCACAAAACAGCAAAACTTACAAGATGGAGCTAAAGCAGTACTTAAGGGAAACTTACAGCTTCATTAGCAAAGGAAAAAGAGTTCAAATCAATGACACTACCTCTCACCTTCGGAAACTAGAAAAAGAAGAGCAAAATAAATCTAAATCAGAGGAAGGAAATAATAAAGATTACAGCAGAAATAAGTGGAGAGAATAAAAAACAATAGAGAAAAGTCAATAAAACCAAAAGTTGATTCTTTGAAAAGACCAATAAAATTGACAAACCTTAGCAAGACTGACCAAGAAAAAAAGAGACTCAAATTACTAAAATCAGAAATGAAAGAGGAGACATCATTACCAACCTTGCAGAAATTAAAAAAATTTTTTTAAATATATATATATTTCACATATATGTATATATTACAAACAACTTTAGGCCAACAAATTAGATAAATTAGATGAAATGGACAAATTTCAAGGAAGATACAAGCCATCAAGGATACCAAGATACAAACTACTCCAGAAGAAGTAGAAAATCTGAATAGAACTATAGCAAGAAGGAAGACTGAATTAGTAATTTTTAAACTGTCTACAAAGAAAAAAGCCTCGAAAAGTATCAAAGTGAAGCCAGCAACATACAAAATGGATTATACACCATGACCAAGTGGGATTTATCCCAGAAATGTAAGGTTGGTTTAACATCTGAAATCAACCAATGTAATACACCACATTAGTAGAATAAAGGACAAATAATACATGATCATCCTAATAGATACCGAAAAGCACTGACAAAGTCCAACACTCATTCATGGTAAAAACACTCAAGAAAGTAGGCACAGAAGAGAAATTCCTCAATCTGATGAAGGGTAGGTAATATACAAACAAACAGCTAATATACTTAATGGGAAAGACTGAATGCTTCCCCCTAATATTAGGAATTAGACAATGATGTCTACTCTCACCACTTCTATTTTTCAACACTGTACTAGAGGTTCTAGACAGGGCAATGAAGCAAGAAAAAGAAATAAAAGGCTGCCTGATTGGAAAGGAAGAAGCAAAACTATCTTTATTCACAGATAACATGCTCTTGTTTATACAAAGTCCCAAGGAATCCACTAAAAACCATTAGAATGAACAAACAAGTTTATCAAGGTTCACAACATGAGATCAGTATACAAAAGTCAATATATACCAGAAATAAACAATCCAAAATGCAATTAAGAAAACAATTCTATTTACAATAGCATGAAAAATATTTGGGAATAAACTAGGAATAACTTTAACAAGTGCCTCACTGTACGTGATTACAAAACACTGCTGAAATTAAAGATCTAAACAAATGGAAAGACATCCCACCTTCATGAAATTAAAGATATAATATTGTTAAGATTGCAATAGTAACTAAATTGATCCATGGATTCAAGGCAATCCCTACCAAAATCCCAGCTCTTTTTTGGTAGAAATTGACAAGCTGATTCTAAAGTTCATATGGAAATTCAAGGGACCCAGAATAATCAAAATAATCTTGAAAAAGAAGAATAAAGGTGAAGAACTCACACTTCCCAGTTTCAAAACTTTCTACAAAGCTATAGTAATCAAAACTGTGTAGTACTGATAAAAGGATAGACATATAGATCATGGAACAGAATTAAGAGTCTAGAAATAAACCTTCATATTTACAGTCAATTGATTTTTTGTAAGGGTGTCAAGAAAATTCAAGGAGAGGAAGTCTTTTTAACAAATGGCGCTGCGATAATTGGATATCCACATGCAATAAAATCAGTTTGGACACCTACCTCACACCATACACAAAACTTAACTCAAAATGGATCAGACACCTAGACATAAGAACTAAAACTATAAAACTCTCAGAGGAAAACATAGAAATAAATCTTTATGATTTGGGGTTAGGCGATGGCTTCTTAGATACAACACCAAAAGCACAAAGCAAAAGCACTTCTTTTACTGTGACTGAGTAAAAGGAGCCAGAGACAAAAGATCACATACTGTATGAGTCCATTTCTATAATATGTCCAGAATAGAGAAATCTATTAAGACCAAAAGGAGATCAGTGGTGGGACTTTCCTGGTGGCGCAGTGGATAGGAATCCGTGCTCCCAGTGCAGGGGGCCCAGTTTCGGTCCCTGGTCAGGGGACTAGATCCCACATGCATGTTGCAACTAAGAGTCTGCGTGTCGCAACTAAGAGTCTGCATGCCACAACTAAGAAGACTGCCGGCTGCAAGTAAGGGGCCCACATGCCACAACTAAGGAGCCCGCCTGACGCAACTAAGACCCAGCACAACCAAATAAGTAAATAAATAATCTTTTTTTTTTTAAAAAAAGGAGATTAGTGGCGGTCTAAGTGTGCAGGGGCGGTGGTCGGGGGTGCGGAGAGAATGGGAAGGAAGTGACTGGTAATAGGTGTGGGAAGTACCTTTTTCAGGTATGAAAATGTTCTAAAATTAGATTGTGGGGATAGTTGTACAACATCGTGAATATACCAAACCCAATGAATTATATACTTTTTTTTTTTAATTTTTTTTGCAGTACGTGGGCCTCTCACTGTTGTGGCCTCTCCCGTTGAGGAGCGTAGGCTCCGGACGCACAGGCTCAGCGGCCACGGCTCACGGGCCCAGCCGCTCCGTGGCATGTGGGATCTTCCCACACCCGGGCACGAACCCGTGTCCCCTTCATCGGCAGGCGGACTCTCAACCACTGAACCACCAGGGAAGCCCTATATACTTTAAATACCATTTAAATATGGTATTTGAATGATATTTCAATTAAGCTATTAAAAATATAGTAATGAATTTAGAGAGAAGGATATGATCTGCTTAGAAAGGTAAGTCGCTTTTTACATATTATTAGAACAACATCATCTGTGCTGCATCTTCACTGCCACTTTAGTGAACAGTTTGATTACTTACCTGTTCCCATTCGTACTTTGTTAATTGTTCAGAAAGGGATCCATTTGTTCTGAGTCCCCGAGCTGTAATGATTGCACCTACTTTATTTCCCTTCTCAGTAGCACGGTCTCCATCTATTGGAATTGGTGGCATCAGCACAGATTTCAGCTACAAAACAAATTTATGCTTTAGCCAAACGCTATGCTCAGGGTGCTGCATGTAGAAACTTCAGCACTAGTTGCTATTCTGTCTATATTGTTATGCCTTGACCCAATGGAAAACACATGGTCCCCTTTTCCATCTCACCTACCTCCTTCATCTTATTGATCCACTGATCTCTAAAAGTGGGGCTGTTAAGTTCTGTTTGTACATTTTTCAAAAAGAGATACTGTCCTAAGGGAAAGTTTCCCATTAGAGTTTCTAAAAGACCCCAGAGGCACAGATGGCAGTAGAGACATGTTCTGTGGCGTCCTGACAGGAAAAAGAAGATGCTAAGGGAAAACTAGTCTCCCTCTGAGCCTTTATCTACACATGGGGCTAAGAGAGAGAACTAACAGGCCTAGAGTTCAGAAACACCTCAAGAGGATGGTTGCTCTTCCTTTTGTTGTGTTTTCCAGGAGAAATGAGAGAAAGTACATCTGTGCCCAGGAAAGTGCACAAAGGGGACATAAGTTGAAAACTTTGGAAGCCCTTTGAGTTAAATGCACTGGGTTCTCAGTCTGACCTGCCAGCAATTGATTACATTCTCTAATCCTAGTAACAAAGGCAATGTATTTCTTTGGAAATAAAATATCTCTGATAGTACATCAATTACTATAATCCCTTCTACATTCCCTTACATAACTTGAGACTGTAATTTTATACTTGTTTCTTTGTAGTACCATACCTTTATACAAAACAATTTGAAATAATACTTCGATTACATTGGTGACCTTAGTTCAGTGATGGACAATTCTCTGTGGTAGGCACTTAAGTTTCTTCTATAAACTAGGGTGTATATAAAATCTTACCTTTGTTTTTCAAAAATAAACTTGAACCTTATTCTGAGGTCCTGTCTCATTGAGATGGTTGGAGTTCAATTTCAGCTATTATTAGTGAGTTCACAGCCTACCCTCCCTGTCTCCCCACCAGCAAATGTCACCAGGTCTTAGGCAGAGCAGAATATTCTGGGAGGACACTCTGGACGTGGCTCCACACACCTCACTTCTGATAAGGTCATCAGGCAGAGCAAAACCACATGGTCTCTTAAGTACATGTGGCTCCACTGTTTTCAAGGCCACGTGGGATCAGGATACTTTGTCCAGCCCCTGCTAAGGTACCACATCATCATTTTCTCCCGGGGGTCCTACTAGCCATCCCTTCCCACAACCCCTGCCAGGGAGTTTGAAAAATACTAAACAAGAGTCTTAGTGTTATAGAGTCTTCCTTCTCTGTCCCTCTGCATTCACCCTCCTCCCCAACCTGCCTACCTTACAAAATACCTTTAATGAACCTAGAATGGAGGCTGTCATCAGGTTCCGCCAACCCTACCCCTCTCCTATTAACAATTATACCACAACAGCAGGTATCAACCAGGAAGCATGGTCACCCCTACACTTGGAGGGTCCTAACAAATGGGCAAGTGGGGGTTATAAAACTGAACTTGAAAACCTGTTTTTGTATCTCATCTGGTAGAGTTCCAAAGGCTTGAACCTACTACTTTCATTACAGTTCAATTACATTTCGCACAACAAGCACGTGCTACCAGTTCAACTTCACTCTAGGCAGGGTAGACAAAAAATACACAAGTCAAATTTCTACCTTTAAAGCCAGTCTTTTCAGTAGGTGGAACAATGATCCCCAAAGGGGGTGAAATTTGAGGTATCCTGGTAAAATTCCTGGCCCCAACATTTATCCCCAGGGTCCGTCTTGGTGACTGAAATTCAAACCTTAGTTTTAAGTATCAGGAAAAAGAGGAGAGAGTTGCAGAAGAGAGTTATGTTCAAAGCTTACTCTATGCCATTTTCTTCATCTAGGTAATTATATTTAATCCTCGCAACAATTCAATACAGTAGGTATTTTTAGCTTCAATGTATACATGTGGAAACTGAGGCTTAGAAACCGTTGGCAGCTTGCCCAGTCACCCAGCCAGGAAGTGGCAGGAGCAGGGTGTAATGGATGTAATGCTAGCTACATCTGTCTGATATCAGAGCTCCATGGTGTTTGCTAGGTTAAGGTGGCTCGCAATTTAGGGTCTCCACAGAGACAGTAATGGGCATTCCAGACACATGCTCTTAATATCTCAAATAGCCCTAGAGAGGCCAGGCTTCTCAGGCTAACCTCAGGAAAGGAAAAGTTTTCATTCTGATCAATTGGTACTGGCTGCCATGGCTGATTAGCGCTGTTGTCATAGGGCAAGTGGTGGTGGAGTGTTGCATTCCTGCCATGTGCTTCCCAATATTTGACTGACAAAAACATCATGTTCCCTTGCTCCTGGCTAGAATTATATCCACTCATTATGTTAACAGTGACCACCCCATGTTGATTGAAACGTCTTATTGGCTTGACTATTTGCTGATATTATAAGAAAGGTGCTTTAAACTAGGTACCTTAAAATTTACTGCAACTGGGATACTTTTGAGAGTAAAGGGATGTGCTATTAATAACCACACCAAGACAACAGGTGTAAACCAGGAAGTATGGTCATCACTGGGTGAGGCTGGGGACTGGGGTATGTAAAATCACCACAGAATCAGGAAAGGGGTTGTAAAAAGATTTTTTTCCAGTTTTTTTTTTTTTTTAGTTCACTGTCAGGAATCTTTTTTAAAATTAATATATTACCGACATATTATATTAGTTTCAAGTAAGTGATATAACAATTCAATATATGTATATATTGTAAAATGACCACCACAATAAGTCTAGTTAATATCCATCACCACCCATAGTTACAATCTTTTTTCTCGTGATAAGAACTTTTAAGATCATAACAAATTTCAAATATGTACAACACAGTATTATTAACTGTAGTCACTGTGCTGTACATTACATCCCAGAACTTACTTATTTTATAATTGAAAGTTCGTACCTTTTGACCACCCTCACCCATTAACTTCTATTAGTTCTCTTTCCCTTTGTGTTGGTTTAATTTTCTGGCTCCAGATGGTGACCCTCCTCAACGTATTAGCCTCATTTCACTGATAAGATAACTGAGACTCAGAGAGGTGAAGTAACTTGCTTAAGCTCACGCAACTAGGGCAGGGTTAGGACTCAAACCTAAGTGAGTGTGTCCCCAGAGCCCAAGCTCAAATCCCTGCATGATGCAGCCTCTCTGTGTTCTGGTCCTGCTTTCCTCCAGTATGCTGGGTGGCTTTGAGGCAGCCACTCTGCTTCTCTGGGCTTCATTTTCTCCCTTTGAAAAACAAAGTGGTTGAATGACATGATCTCCAAATGCCTTCCCATTCTGATGCTTCATGCTTCGGGACCAGACAGTGTGACAGAGGCAGAGAGTTTAAAAGACAGAGAGATGGAGAGGGACAAAAGCAAGCAGTGAGATACAAAACAGGCCACAGGCCCACAGAAGGGGACCTGATCTAGTGTGGAGGTCATGGATGGCTTTCCAGAGGAGGGGTGTATATTTAAGCTGAAATTAAAAGGATGAGAAGGAGTTAGCAACAATATTATCATTCATATGTGTATAAAGGTATAAGGGCTCTAAAAACTCATGGTGGGACTTCCCTGGTGGTCCAGTGGTTAAGAATCCGTCTTGCAATGCAGGCGACACCGGTTCGATCCCTGGTCAGGGAACTAAGATCCCACGTGCCGCGGGGCAACTAAGCTCGTGCGCCACAACTACAGAGCCCACGTGCCGCAACTACAGAGCCCACGCACTTCGGAGCCCGCGTGCCACAACTAAGACCCAACACGGCTAAAAATAAATAAATAAATATTAAAAAAAAAAAAACTCAAGGTGAACAGGAATCACATTTCTGTCCATATCAAATTAAATTCTGGCTCTAGACCCCA
This sequence comes from Physeter macrocephalus, assembly GCF_002837175.3. Lineage (NCBI taxonomy): Eukaryota > Metazoa > Chordata > Mammalia > Artiodactyla > Physeteridae > Physeter > Physeter macrocephalus. Next base: position 3,125,772 of record NC_041234.1, on the reverse strand, counting down.
CTTGCTTAGATTGGTTGGAAGTCGATTATCAGTCCTGAGGAGTAAGGGTTGAGGTTTCTCACTAGAACCGTACAAGATCACCTGGCTCCAGAGTTGCCACTGGTCCTCATGCCCACCTGGCACCCCGTCTACCCCCTAGTCTGGGAGTGTTGGCTGGGCTCCGGTACAGGCGGAAGACGATTGCAGTCACTCTGCAAGGCCCAGCCAAAGACGCTGTTCACTACGGCTGGGAGCTTCACAGGCCCCCCACACCCACTACCCTCAGAGGGTCAATACATATTCCTGCTCTGCTTCTGCTGTATTGAATATGATTGCTTAAGTTGAAATATTAAAATATTCCCCCCCAGATTACCCTGAGCCATTTGGAATATATAAGGGAAATCACACCAATTCAGAAATAAATTGCTGTATGATTCCATTTCTATGAGGCATCTAGAGCAGTCAAATTCATAGAGACAGAACATAGAATGGTGGTTGCCAAGGGCTGGGGAAGGTGGAATGGGGAGTCAGTGTTTAATGGGTAGAGTTTCAGTCTGGGAAGATGAAAAGTTTTAGAAATGGATGGTGGTGTCAGTAGTGATGGTTGCAGAACAATGTGAAAGTACTTAATGTCACTGAACTATACACTTAAAAATGGTTAAAGTGGTAAATTTTATGTTGTGTATATTTTACCACAACTTTAATTAATTAAGTAGAAATTTTAACTTTTCAAAAATCAGGATTTTTCACTTTTAGAAACTATACGAAATGCCGATATTTCCTCATTTTTCCACTTTCACCATGAATTTTTAACAATGCATTTTCCATATATAGAAGTTATCCATTTAGTTCCTTATCATGCAATCATAGAGTTTCTTAAAATCTGTACTAATCTTTTCAGAGTTACAGCAACCACTAAAACACGAATCAATACAGAATAATAAATGAAGGGAGGTACGTATCCCTTTATAAATCTCTGAGACAACATTCATGCAAACACTGCTTCTTACTTTGTTTCTTTCTATACGGTGGAGTAAATTCAAGTCTGTGGACTCTGATATCCCTCCGTGTACGACCAGGATTTCATTGTCAATGACTGTACCAATTGGGAGCCAGGTATAGATGTCTTCCAAGATTTGTAAGATTTTTTTCCCATGTAGCTGTAAGTAAGAGCTTGAGTAAGTCTGTTTTTCTGATAGTTCAAGTTTATTGAATAGTCCCAACATATGGACAAAAACCCACAGTTTTCATGCCACCCAAAGAAGGTCAGGATGGAGTCACTGACCAACAAGCATGCATTAATCATGTCTTTTTAGTCTGTATTTTTGATACTTTGACAGTTTGGTGCCTTGCTGACCCTTGAGAAGAGACTGTCCCTCCCAGGGCTAGTTAATTCCTAGAGATAGTAAAGGACTTGCCTTCTGTATGTAAATGAGGCTACCTTTCATGTGCAAACCAACCTATCCAGAGCCTATCCTCCCAACTAGTCCTTTATGGAATTCTCACACCCAGGGTCACTATTCTCAGCTCCAGTCACCCCAGAGCCAGATACCAGACAACCTTGGACAAGCCCTAAGCCCCAGAGCCTGCTAAAACTATTCAAACTAGCCAATCCTAAACATGTTTACAATGCCTCACCCATTTCTTCCCAAGGAAACCACAATAAAGGCTTTTGTCCATGTCAAGGAAACCACAATAAAGGCTCTTGTCCAGGTTTGCCTGCATTTCCTCTGCCTCTGACTGACCCCAGAGTGCTTCCCCATGTGGCCGCCTGGTGTGGTGTGCCATGCCTCCAGTTTCTAAGGAACTGTGAGTTTTTTCCTTCATGACAGTCATTTCCATGTCTGTATGTTTTACCATACCTGAGTAAAACAAATCCCAGGTACCTTTAAAACAATGGAATATGTTTGTATCTATGCTAAAACTCACACAGAAGTCACAATGAAAAAGCTTGTGTCTAGAAAGAAAAACAGGTCTTCACTATGGCCAGGGCTTCCTTTTGTGCTTTTATTTTATTGGCATGAATTATGACTAGTTCTCCCCTCACCCTTCTTGAAGCTTTTTTTTTTTTTAACTTCTATGTATAAACAGCAAAGAAAATGCAAAAAAAGAAGAGCCTTACCTTATATTTATGCAAAACTTCTTTTGTGAAGCCATACCTGAAAAAAAACAATGGGATTTCAACTCTTTCATTGAAGGTCGAGAACTCCTAATTACATGAGTCAAGTCATGCAAAAAAGGGAGTCCTTGACATCTCACTACCACAAGTATCAAGAACTCAAAAAACTAGACTTTATTTGGAACTATTACTTAACCAAGACTTTGCTAGGCACAATGGGAAAGAACAAAAGCAGCCGATGACATTGTCCCTATCCTTAAGGAGTTTAGAGCTTAGAGTATAGTTGGGAAAAGAAGATAAATTTTCATGAAACAATCACAAGACAACTTAAGAAATACATGGTATGCACAGGTGTGTAAGTACTGTAAGTATTCAGAGACGTGTGCTGTGGCCACTGGGGGACAGTGCGTGAGAGAATGCTTTTCATTTAGATAGAATTTCTCAGACATCCTATATCTTATAGTAAATGAATGATCAGGGGGCAAAAAGACTGAATAAAGACAAAGAAAAGCCTAGAAGATAACAAGTTGGCTCTTTATACTCTCTGATATAGTTCAAGTAATGGTATTGAGGGTTTTAATAGAAAGTGTCAGGAATTTTAATGGCTGAATAGCAGTCACTAAAGGAGAATTAATGATGAAAAATTTTTTTCAATTACTTTCCTTGCCTTAGGATAATAATATATACCTTTAACACCTTTAACACAGTGAAGTCAGAACACAGCATACTCACTCCAGGTTTCCATGCAAATCATGTCATGTGAAGCTTCTACAGGGTAACGTTATGTTTTCCAAGATGAACTCAGCCCTGCCTACTCAATGGCACCTCGAATCAGCTTACCCCAAACTGAACTCATCCTTCTCCCTCATCCCAACTTTCTCCACTTATCATGTTCCCAATAACAGTGATCTTGCAAATTCAAGCTAGGAACCTGGAGGTTATCCCTGATTCTCTCTCCTTTCAAGTCCCCCATATCACGTTACCAAGCCTTAAATCATTGCCTAAACTTCCTCCTGAATATATCTACTGCTTTGAGTCTCCATCTTTACCACCCAAGTCTAAGTGAGACTCCATCATCTATCTCTTCAACTACTTCCTAATTGGCCTCCCCGTATCAATTCTTGTCCCTCTCCAAACTAATCTTCCTGCTGCATTTTAAAACACAAATTGTATAATACTCTTCAATGATTTTCTCTTGTCCTCAGGAGAAAGCCCAAATTTCTATGCAATCATTTCTTACATCTCCAGCCCTATCAGGTACCATCCTGTACTTCAGTCTATGTTCCTCCCATCCTGAACTTCTTTCAAGTCTAAAAAGTCCTTTCTCAAGTTCTGCATAAGTTGTCTCCTCACTGTGGAACAGTTTCTCACCCCCCCGCCATGGTCCTCTCTTGATCGCCTAATTCATCCTCCAGGTCTCAGGCTAATGCCATACTTCTATGGGAGAACCTTCCAATCACCCCTCAGACAGATTGGATCCCCCACTTTACAAACGCATCACACTTGAAAACCTGCTCAACTCGTGTCTTCCCTGCAAGATGTAAACTCCAGGAGGGCAGGGGCCATGTCTCTTTCACTAACCATTGTAGGCACTAGATAAATACAATTGACTAGCTAAATAAATGGAAGGATAAATGGCATGCCCAAATAAACATATTGAGCTATATTATATATAATGGGTCTCTGAAAGTAGCCTTGAGATTTTGGGATTGTTTTTTCTTCATAATCTTATCATTTGCTTCCATACTTGAGGATTAGAATTGAAACTGTATTCAGGCCAAGTGCCAAAACTGCCCCAAAGATAAAACTAATCAGCTGCTGAGCTTTGATCTAAGCACCCAAAAGCCCAGGACCAAAGCATGAAACATGCCATGCCTTCTACTTCCCTAGAGCAAACTGGATTCTGTTTTTCACAAAACAAGAAACAAGAAAAACAAAAGGAGAAGGAGAGGAAGAAAAAGAGGAAGGGAAAGGGGAAGAGGAAGAGGAAGAGGAGTAGGATGAGGAAAGAAGAGAAAGGAGAACATTTGTCACTTACTGTGCCTTTCAGCAAAAATTGGTAAACCATTTAACCAATCTTTATTCCCCAAAACTCCAGTGAGTCAGATAGTTGAAATGCTATGTTACAGCTGTTCTCAAATATGTTTATGAACAACTATGCCAAAAGCAATCACCATGTCATAAAAAATATACACATCAGTGAAAAACACAGTACTAGTTTCTGAGACAACATGTGATGCAAGCCAAAAGAGCAGCAAGAGAATGAGTCCATCTAAACCTTCTCATAGAACCTACCACACCTCCAAACCTGGCCTAACACGTCTACTCAGCACACAATTTGGCTTGTGAAGAAGAACATAATAGAAGGGCGAAGGAAGAACGGGAAGAAAAGATAGGAAGGGAACTTTAGAGCAATTTATACTCACTCACACAGCAGAAAATTGGGGGAGGTAAATCGCTGTAAGAATTGAGCTCTTCCTTGAGATTCTCCTCATCCCTGCTTCTCTACATTCACCTCTAACTCTCTGCTAGGAGCTAAACATGGCAGCATTTTCCAGAACAGGAAACAAAAGAGGAACTCCACAGGCCTAGGTTACCTCATATTCATCATAAAATCTTCATGGTTGCCTCTGTTCAGGTGCAGGTCATTGGGGTAGACCAGAAAACTCACAAACAGGATCATTAGGATCTCCATGGAATTTTTTCCTCGATCCACAAAATCACCATTAAAAACATACGGGTTGCTCTCTGAGGGGAGACCATTCTGTGGAAGGAAGAAGGAGAAAAACAAGCAGTTAAAAGAATGTACTTTTGGGGCTTCCCTGGTGGTGCAGTGGTTGAGAGTCCACCTGCCGATGCAGGGGACACGGGTTCGTGCCCCGGTCCGGGAGGATCCCACATGCCGCGGAGCGGCTGGGCCCGTGAGCCATGGCCTCTAAGCCTGCGCGTCCGGAGCCTGTGCTCTGCAATGGGAGAGGCCACAACAGTGAGAGGCCCGCATACCACAAAAAAAAAAAAAAAAGAATGTACTTTTAAAAGTAACGCTTTGTACTTAATGTCCATGTGGATATGAAGAAAAGAGGCTGAATCAGTTCTTCCACTGGGAAAAATCTGCTCACTCACTCAAGCCAGTTTCACTTTCCAGGGCAGGCATCTCCTGCAAGGGACCTTGGAAGTGAAGGATTAGCTTGGGACAGGAAGACTCCAGGAGGATGGGGATTGCTCATTCTACTCACCACCACCTACTATGAGTTTTCTCTGAAAGAACCTGATATTTGTCCTATTAAAAATGGTTATTCTCGGGCTTCCCTGGTGGCGCAGTGGTTAAGAATCCGTCTGCCAATGCAGGGGACACGGGTTGGATCACTGGTCCGGGAAGATCCCACATGCCGCAGAGCAACTAAGCCCGTGTGCCACAACTACTGAGCCTGCATGCCACAACTACTGAAGCCCACACACCTAGAGCCTGTGCTCTGCAGCAAGAGAAGCCACGGCAATGAGAAGCCTGCGCGCCACAACAAAGAATAGGCCCCACTCACCGCAAATAGAGAAAGCCTGCAGTGAAAGAAGACCCAACACAGCCAAAAATAAATAAATAAAATTAATTAATTAATTTTAAAAAACAAACAAAAAAATTAAATAAAATAAATAAAATAAAATAAAAATGGTTACTCTCATCTCTTCCTTAGGTAGAAGAGGGAAACTTCTACCCAAGGAAGAACGCTAAACTAAGAGCCAAATATCGTTCATTCTAAGGGACACTTATTTAACTTCTCTGGGCTGTGATTCTCTCAATTTGAAAAAAGGGAATGACGCTGTATTCTCCACACACACCCCCACCCCAGATCAAATGAGAGAACGGGTATGAAAGCACTCAGGAAAGTGTAAGGTACTGCCCAACTGTGAGCAGGGCTAACACACCATCAGTACACTCTGATATGATCACATCAGGTGTTGCAGGCATGTGTTTTGACTTCTCACTGACCAGGGCCATATTTGTTAAATATTTTGATTACCACTCCTGAGTATGAGATAATACTTTAAAATACAGTCTTAGCACAAAAAAGGACTGGGATCAGGACAAAGGTCTGGTCTTTATAGCAGCTATTCACTCGTTTACTTCTGTACTATTAAACTCTAAGATCAAGCACGTCATGCCTGGTAGGGAAATGGTTGAGTGCATTTCTATTGCATAGTAAGATAAATTCAAATGTTTAAAAAATACATTACAAAGAGAAAATTTTAAGTACTCATACATCCTAATATATGTCCTCCTTCAAAAAAGTTACCTTCAAGAAATAATGCATGTATTCTAGTTATATTAATCTTTCTCAAATGATTTTCAAATTCCTTTTTTGTTAGATTTCAAATTACATAAGAAAATCTTATTACTTTATACTCACCACCTAGTATTTATATACATTTAAAATTTTTCATATCAATATGATAGAAATAGTTGAAAAAATAGAATACAAGTTGTAGCAAATAACTTAGGGATTCCAGAAATCATTATGCAATGAAACATGTCCTGAAGGCAACTGGAAACAAACAAGCAAGCAGTGGTGTAGTGTTCTGGGCCAGAAGACTTATTCTCTAATGCAGCTCCACTTTTACTCATGTGTCTGTCCTTGGGCAAGTTATTTGATCTTTATGAACTCTAGCTTCCTCATCTGTTAAATGAGAATGATAACTTCCACACTTATCACACAGGCATACTTTGGAACTCAAATGAGACTGTGTGTATAAAATTTCATGAAAACCATAAAGCACCATACAAATTAAGAGATTCATTTTATTATGGCCTCCAAGTTATTTCTATTTTTAAGATCCCATTATTTTATATTTTCTTATACATTAACTCACATAACCTTATTCACACTGGGCTTAGATAGTGTGAGCCAGTTATAAAAATATAGGCTATTGGTCATCAAAACTTAAAGAAAAGGGGAATGATTCTGCATCTCTGATACACTTCCTTCCCTCAGCCTTCAGCTGGCTGGGATGAGTAAACTGGAGAAGTCTGAGAGGTGCTGAAGGCTATAGGTTCTATTGGGATGTCCAGGACTGAAGGGGGATCAAGGAGCAGCAGCAGAGAGCCATGGAAGAACTAGGTCTGAGAGGACATGTGGACTCCTTGATTAAGGGGAGACCCTGCCTCAGAGCATGTGTGTGGTCTTGGTTGGGAGAGAGGGATCTGGATCTTACCAGAAAAAGTATAGGAGAATTTCTTTTACATCTCTGAAGCTAAAAGAATGCTAATACTTGTATTTAGAGACACCTAGGAACATAGAGACTTCCTCTCACACTCTTGATGCAGGAGCAGAAAGTGTTGTGCCTCCAACTATGGAGAGGCTTAACCTAGCTTAAGCAGAAAATTAAAAATGGAAATAACCTAGTACTTAAGGGGATCCAGTAACCAGAGAGAGGCAGACCAATCAGATCTGCCAAAGTGCTATCCCCTAATGAGACAAGACCGCTGGAGGAGACAGAGGACACTTTTTTTTTTTTAAAGAGTACCATGGGGCTTCCCTGGTGGCACAGTGGTTGAGAGTCCGCCTGCCGATGCAGGGGACACGGATTCGTGCCCCGGTCCGG
>NC_041234.1:3103053-3117998 GCF_002837175.3 Physeter macrocephalus | reverse complement strand
AAAAAAAAAAAAAAAAAAAAAAAAAAAAAAAAAAAAAAAGAGTACCATGAAATAAAGAACAAAAAGTTAATAATTCTTGGCATGAAAAATATGCTATTCAAATTTTAAATAGCAACAGATTGGCACTAACTAAAAGAAAGAATGGTTGAAAAATACATTACTGACCTGAAAGACCAAGCAGATAAAAAATCTCTCACACAGAGCAAAAGGCAAAATGATGGAAATCATGAGGAATGAGTAAGAGATTAGAGTTCAGAGCCAAGAGAACTAATGTGTCAATAATAAGCATTCCAGAATCAGGAAAAAGGAACAGATGGAGAAGAGGCAATAATTACATAAATAAGAGAGGGAATTTTCTATGGTTAAAAAGAGACTTCAGCCTGAAGTTTGAAAGAGCTCATGACTCCCATGCTCAATGAACATGTATTGATTGCTTGTTATGTACTAGATACAGTTTTAGGGTGTTCAAAACACAGAAGTAAACAATACAAAGTCCCTGCATTCAAGCAGCTTGCATTTAGAGACTCTAACACCCACATGCCCCATAGAGGAAAATACTCAAGACAATATTCTAACCAAATAATAGCAGTAACAATAAAAAGTCCTTAAGCCAGGGAAAGACTAAGAGGAAAGAATACAGATGTGAACAACGAACCTTGCAATATATAATTAAATATAAATCAATAGCAATAATATGGAAATTGTGTTTAAGTACAAAGCAAGGATTCAATAAATAGAAGAGACATATTATGAAGGAAATCTAATAATGGTCAAGAACTAAAAATATGGCATGAACAATAGCTAAGGATTTGCAGGAGACGTGAAGGGAGAAAAGTAAAATTCTCTACAAATCTCATCTGAATGGGGGATGTACATGGAAAATGTGAAAACAAATACGTTTGTCTTACTGGAGGAGAGAGAGGCTAATGGTGGAGGAATAAAGTTATAGCTATTTGAGAAGTATACATACATACATCATTTATTAGAAATGTCAGGAATGGGAAGACAATGACTAATGAATGGAAAAGCACAGTAAAAATGCCAAAGAAAACAATAATTTAAAAAACTTCACCAAAACAGCAAAAAGAAAGGAAAAAAGGATGAAACAAAGAGAAATAAATAGTAAACAAAGTAGAATAGGACATTTTTCAAAAATATGTGTTGTTATACTAAATGTGAGTGGGTTAAATTCTACCATTAAAATACCAAGACTACCAGACTACATTAAAACACAAAACTCAGGTATGTATAGTTTGTGAGAAATACACATGAAAAAAATAAAGGGAGATTGAAAACAAGGTAAATACAAAAAAGAAAAAGCAAAAATGTGAATATTAATATTAGATACAGTGGAATTTTTAATATTACAAGTGCTAAACATGATGACAAAGCAACATTATATCATAATAACAGGCACTTTATAAAGAAAATACAATTCATAAACTTGTATTCAATAAACAAAAGAACAAGTTTTTGCTTTGTATATTTAGCTACTATAAAAGCAAGATTTTTAAAAAAATACAAACATAGTAAATCATTCAGATCAAATTATTGGTTTAAAACAATGTCCACAAATTATTTGACACTCCCTTTAAAAGGTGAAGCCTAATTTACCATTCCTTGAATGTGGCCTGGACTTAGTGATTTGCTTTTAAGAAAGGAATAAGAAAAAGCAGAAGTGATGGTGTGCAACTTTGGAGACTAAGTCATAAAAGATACTGCAGCCTCCTATCTGATCCCTCTCTTGGATCACTCACTCTGGGGAAAGCTAGCTGCTATGTCATGAGAACACTCAGGTGCCCTGTGGAGAGGCCCATGTGGTTGTTTTGTCAACAGCCAGCAAGGAACTGAAATGCTGTGCCATGTGAGTCAGCAATCTTGGAAGTGGGTCTGCCAACCCCAGTCAACCTTACAAATGACTGCAGCCCTGGCCAACAGCTTGATTGCTAGCTCATGAGACACCTTAAGCCAGAACCACCCAGCTAAACTGCACTCAAATTTCTGAACCATAGAAACTGTGAGATACTAAATGTTTGCAGTTTTAAGCCACGAAGTACTGGGGTAATTTGTTACACAGAAATATACAATATACATATTTAGAAAGATATAGATGGAAAAAACTGAATAAACAGTTTACCCTTGAACTGCAAGGGTCTACTTATATGCAGATATTTTTCAATAGTAAATACTGCAGTACTTGAGAACCTGCTGTATAGCACAGGGAACGCCACTTCGCTGTAGAGTAGAAACTAACAAAACACTGTAAAACAACTATACCCCAGTAAAAAATAAATAAATAAGTTCCATTATATAATAGGTAAAAAAAAACACTACAGTACTACATGGTCCATGGTTGGTTGAATCTGTGGACACAGAGGAACTGCGGATGAAGAGGGCCGACAATAAGTTATTCGTGGATTAACTCTTGCATTGTTCAAGGGTCAACTGTATAACTAATGAACTTAATAGAAAGATATATGAAGAACTTTGTATCCTATGAATAGAGAATACAATTAATTTTTCATTTGTCCACAGAGGCTTCATGAGAATCAATCATATACTTGATTTCAAAGAAATCCTTAACAAATTCAAAATAAGAAATGTTTCATAGAACACATTTTCATATCATAATCCAATAAAATCTGAAGTAAATAAAAATACGATTCAAAAAATTCCAGCTTCTTGAATTAAGATCCTTGGAAATTAAAAATTGTAGTCTTAATAATCATTGGATCAAAGAGGAAATTAATAGCAATATTACAAGTTCAACAGAAGGCTCAGTTAAAAGTAAAATTAGAAAAGATGCGTTGCCTTAAATGCCTTCATTATTAAAGAAGATGCACGTGAAAGACTGTATTCATCTTAAGACATTAGAAAAATAAAAATAAAACCAATCAAAGAAAAAAGCTGAAATTAATGAAATGGAAAACAAAAAAGGAAAGCTATATAATTCAAAGGGTGATTCTTTGAAAGAACAAATTGATAAAATTGATGATAAAACTCATCATGAGCCTGATTGAAGATAAGTGAAAAAAGAGAATAAATGTAAGATTAAAGATTGGAAAAAAGACAAAGATATACAGAATTTTAAAGAATTTTAAAACTATATATATATATATATATATATATATATATAGAGAGAGAGAGAGAGAGAGAGAGAGAGAGAGAGAGAATATAATATTGGCATCTGTGGCAATGTACTTTGACAATCTAGAGAAATGGAGGACTTTCTTGACAATTAGAAGCTACCAAAACTGATTCAAAAGAAGTAGAAAACTTCAAAAGTGCATTGGTTGCATGTTGCTTTATAGCAGACCTCTACCTCAATTTTCAAGAGCAAACAGTTTTAATGTTACTTAAACCAGTGATCCCCATCCTTGGCTGCACATTAGAATCACATGGAGACTCGTAGGTGTCCATCAGAATCTCTGGGAGTGGGACGCAGGTATCAGTAGTTGTTTTTTCCCATTTCCTTGGGTGATTATAATGTATAGCCAAATTTGAGAACAAGGGATTTAAGTTCCAAACCATAGAAAATGATGTAAATCTCTCCAATTTATTTCATAAGATCAATAAAACCTTAATATCAAAATTTGAGAAAAGCAACAGTCAAAATTTGAGAAAATATGTAAACATATTTTCCACTGGGATGACCAATTTTCTGGTAGTAGAACTCATCCCCAGTTAAACCAAACTTTATAGGTATTTCACCTCTACTATGAGCAATGAATACTGAATTTCTTTAGTCAAACCTAATTTTAAGCCCCTAATAGTAAGGGTCAGCTAAGCCATCCACCTTACATGGCACGCTTGACACCCAATAAGTTTTAACCTTTTCAAAAAATCACACGTCTTCAAAAGATTGATTTGTGATAATGAAGCTCGTTCAGTAGAAAATGTCACTGTCTCTGAAAGTGATTCTAAAAGGAGTCCTAAAAATATACTGAACTTCTGTAAGTGTTGAGCCTCTGAAGGCAAAGGCAAGACTTATTTGGATGTATAAGAACTTCATTGTTGATCCAGGACTAGTTGTATTACTCTATATAGTCTGAGTTCAAATACGTTTTAGTCTTAGAATAATAAGAGAATTGGAAAACAGATAAAAAGAATAGCTGAGTCTCCTGGGACATGGGTCTCTATGATATTTAGGCTTCTAGCTACGCTACTGAGATTTCTCTGGATTTCCTTCAAAGAAGGAAACACTGCGGCTGAGGGAACCCATCCTTCACTCAGATCCAGTAAACCGAACTCTCTGGCTTATTCTGCAGCTGATATACAACAAGCCATCTATGACATGGTGATCAAGTTGACAAATATAGAAAACCTGGGGTAACTACAACTCTGAATAGCATTAGATGACCTTCAGGGGGAAAAAAATAGCAGATCACAATTAATTAACTTGAGTAGAAATAAGGAGACCTATTTCCCACTGAAGTATTTTACATAAGACATCTAGAAGTTATCACAATTTTTTTGGACATTTTCCCAAGGCACATCAAACAATAACCTCTGGACCTCAACCCCACATTATTTTAATTTTTATTTCTTTTGCAAACTCTATTTTAGAGATCTGTTCTGATTATAACATACTGCCTTAATCTCAAAAGGTAAAGAATTGACTACTGTGGCAGTGGGAAGCATATCAGCAATAGAGAAAAAAGAAAATATTTAATGACCTTCACAGCCAGAAAATTTGGGGCATAGGGGGTGGGGTGGAGGATGGTGGAGAAGAGAGAAAGAAAAGAAAAACAAGGCTGCGTGGCTTCCATGGACTGCTAGCATCAGTATGACACCCACAGGGTTGAGAGGTAATTAGCTTCTCTCTGTCCATGTGCAGCTCTTTTTCAGCTGTAGGAGGTTTCCACACACAGCATCAATTTAACAAACTAACTTGCCAATACTTGGTCTAAAATTTCACGCTTTCTAGTCAATAAGGAAAAGGCTCTAAACGAAGTATTCCAAATTGGTCACTCTAATTAAGCAAGAGTGGCTGATTAAAATTAACCTTTTCAGAAAATAAAGTCTAAAAATATGACCTAACTAATGCCATGTAAATTGCTTCACTTGATGATATTTGAAGCCATATAAAGTTGGGATGCCCTTTAAGGAAAGGTGTGCCATGGTTAACCGTGTGGCACCCAGAGAAAAGAATTCCCTTCAAACCCAGATAGGATTGTGAGCTGAAACTGTCTAGCTTAGTCTTAAGGTGCTAAATGATAGAATTTGTAAGGACCACCAAATATTAAAGAAACCAAAAATGTCAAAACAATCAAAAACGATCACTGGTACAGATTCCATCATTTATTGCAGCACACCACAAAAAGGGTGTGGGAATAAAATCTTTTCTGATCCTTCAAAACTTTCCTTCATGATTTAGGCACTTACTAAATTACTAAAACTCTTTGAAGGGATTGTCTTAAATGTCACCTCCTCCAGGAAGTCTCCCACGACTTAGATGCCCCTCCAATGTGCTCCCTTGGAAACTCGCTTACCCCAGTTATAACATGTCTCACCCTGAACTGTCTTGTCTTTTCATTAGTTGACCTACCCCACTAAACTGTGATATCTTTGGGGCCAAAACAGTTCCATACTCTTTCATCGCTGGGCTCTCAATCTCCACTTCCTGAACACCGTCATTGGTTAACACTCAAAATATTTCTTGCTTTCATGTGAATGCTATAATTTCACCTTTAGTCCTTTTTATAGTACTTCTAACCACCCACCTCCTCCTGTTCAATCTTTACATTAGCACCTTCCAGTTTTATATATTCCATTTAGTTTTGCCAATGGAATTAAAGAAACATTCTCTTTTTGCATCTATCTACTCCAGAGTCCTTTCCCTGATCGCACCTTAATATCTTCAACTACCTCTTGAGAGGTAATTGCCTAGGAAGTCACTTTTCCCATTTAATTTACTCAACTATTTTCCCTTTTTTGTATTTTCCAAGACCTCTAGAAAAATAATTACCAGATTTTCTGTTGTGGCTATTCCCCACATACCTCCACCCCCTCCTCCTTCCTCAGATTGTAATTGTCAAAAATAGCAGGACTGTACTTCTGAACATTTATATGGTGCTATGTAGACTTAAACAAATCTCTTTCCTCAAACTGCATAAATAAACTCCCTTTTGCCTTCAACTCATTCAGAAAGACTTCCCTCTGGAAATCTGGGCCTCCCTTCAGGATGGTGCTAGACTCCTGATGCCTGCAGCCCTCTGGAAGGAAAGGACCCACTCTTTCACAGGATGGAGACCTCAGGGTCAGGAGTTGGGTCGGGTCCACTTGCTCCTTAGAGCCACCAACAGACTAACACTTTGTCAGCCTCTCCTCCTTCCAGGCCCATGAGCTCTGACTAAACTTCCTTCCTCTGCATCTCATCTCTCAGTCCTGTGGCCAACCCACTTAACACACCTGCTTTCCACTTGCTTGACCTCCTCATCCCTAATATTCTCTTTCACTCACTTCAGCCACCCACATTCTGGATTCCACCTTGGACCCACTCATCCCCTAGGACTACTCCCCTTGCAACTTCCCACCCATCCTGCTTCCTGGGCCTCCTGCCCTGACCTCAGAGAGCATGGCAATCCTTCATTCCACCCATTTCTCCCAGTTGGTTGCCATCCTGGCCTCTCCTCCTTCCCTGCCCAGACTGGATTCCGTAGCTGGTCTTCAGAATTGCCCTATTTACCAGAACCCTCAGTTCCCTGCCGGCAAACCTTTGGCTGGACTTCCTGACACCAACTCACTACCTGGATGGCCTTCTATTTCTCCTGAGCCCACTCTCTGGCTACCAGGCCCTAGACCTTTGCCTAGGCCTCCTGCAGTCTCAACCGAATCTCTTCCTAAGTGCTAGCTCCATTCATCCATTCCTGGTTTGGCTTCCTCCATTCCCTTCCAAGCTCCCATTCTGAATGAATGAAATGAAAACCTTGTATTTCTATTATAATTTAGTACTTAAAAAATGCTTTTGGATATTTATGTTATTTTATTCACAAGACAACCTCTTATGGGGTGGAAGCTCAAGAATACTGCAGCCAAAGAAGAACTAAATAGACATTTCTCCAAAAGACATACAGATGGCCAACAGGCACAAGAAAAGATGCTCAACATCGCTAATTATCAGAGAAGTGCAAGTCAAAACTACAATGAGGTATCACCTCACACCAGTCAGAATGGCCATTATCAAAAAGCCTACAAATAATAAATGCTGGAGAGGGTGTGGAGAAAAGGGAACCCTCCTACACTGTTGGTGGGAATGTAAATTAGTGCAGCCACTATGGAGAACAGTATGGAGGTTCCTTAAAAAGTTAAAAATAGGGACTTCGCTGGTGGCGCAGTGGTTAAGAATCCGCCTGCCAATGCAGGGGACATGGGTTCGAGCCCTGGTCTGGGAAGATCCCACATGCCGCAGAGCAACGAAGCCCATGCACCACAACTACTGAAGCCCACGCGCCTAGAGCCCGTGCTCCGTAACAAGAGAAGCCACCGCAATGAGAAGTCCGCACACTGCAATGAAGAGTAGCCCCCGCTCACCACAACTAGAGAAAGCCTGCGCACAGCAACAGAGACCCAACACAGCCAAAAAAAATAAAAGGTCAAAAATATAGTAACCATATGATCCAGCAACCCCACTCCTGGGCATATATCCGAAAAGATAAAAACTCTAATTTGAAAAGATATGTGCACCCCAATGTTCATAGCATCACTATTCACAATAGCCAAGATATGGAAGTAACCTAAGTGTCCATCGACAGATGAATGGATAAAGAAGATGTGGTATATATATATATATATACAATGGAATATCACTCAGCCATAAAAAAAAGAAATAATGCCATTTGCAGCAATATGGATGGACCTAGAGATTATCATACTAAGTGAAGTAGGTCAGAAAGAGAAAGACAAATACCATATGATATCACTTATATATGAAATCTAAAAAATAATACAAATGAACTTATTTACAAAACAGAGTCACAGACATAGAAAACAAAATTATGGTTACCAAAGGGGAAAGTGGGGAGAGAGATAACTTACGAGTATGGGATCAACAGATACACACTACTATATATAAAATAGGTAAATAAAAAGGATTTACTGTATAGCATAGTTTCAGGTGTACAGGAAAGTGATTCGGATATCCGAATCACTTTCCTGTACACCTGAAACTAACACAATATTGTAAATCAACTATATGTCAATACTATTTAAAAAAAGAAAAAAGAATATTGCAGCCAAAAAGGAAATTAAGGGTCATGGAGGTTATGTGGCTTACTCAAGCTCTCACAGTCCCCAAAGAGTAAAATTGATTTCCCATCATAATAATCAGAATATATTTTCTTTCAGGCCATCTGAGACACCTATGCTGTGCCCAACATGCTAGTTGTGGGGATGATGTATTAATCAAAAAGAGAGACAAAGGCGTACCACTGCGAAGGCAGAGGTCACCTCAGGATCAATTTTCCATATGCAATCATCCCAGAAGCAAACATTTAGGTTGCAACTGCTGACTCAGAGAAAGAAATGAATCCAATCAAAGAGATGCCTAGAAACTCCATGCTGGCCAAGCTGCTTTGTGCCCTCTGTGCGGGCTCCCGCAAACAAAACCCAACCAACGAAGAGGAGTCATAGCACTGGAAGAACAGATGAGCCTGGCAATGATGAATCAGGGTGGAGAAGAGAAGAGCAGTTTGGAACTTGCTATGGGGGCCTCCTTTCATGCATCATTAGTGCACAATGGAGGAGAAGACTGCTGTGGCATGCTCACTTCTGAACCAAATAACAATAAAATAAAACAGACTGTTTCCCTCCCCTTCCTATGCCATCTAGACATTTATGATGTAATAAAGAACATAAATACAATCAGGTACAAATCCTAATGGATCTACAGATAACAATAATATTAAACAAAGACCCAAATTAAATCTTTAAAATTTTTTTGTGAAACGTGTGAAAAAAACCAAATCTTTCAACTTCTTGGATGAAAACTGTCCTATTATATCTGTATTTGTACCTATCCCTAATAAAACTAATATTGTTATTTGTCCTAGGACTGCCTTCCCCCAACAAAAATATAAATATTTAGCAAAATAATCATTTACCTTAGAGTAGATCAAAAAAAGATCATCCAGTTTCCCATGCAAATCACCTGGAAATGAAATGAAAAATCGCTATTCAGTAGGAAACAAGAATTTAAAAACTGAAAAGACAAAAACTCTAATTTGAAAAGATATATAACAGAATTTAAAAACTGAAATACTACTGATATACTCCAAGTGTTTTCAGGACATCGGGTTTTTACCCTATGATGCTATTAATTCAACAGACAATTTGTTTCCATAGCACTCTATGGAAACTTTGTCCCCTTTCCTATAGGGGACAGCATCCAATGTTGCAATTACCTATTCACTCCTGCCATTTATGCTGTTCTTAGCTCACTCTGTGCCAAGTGCTAGACTAAGGGTTTACGTGAATTATCTTGTTCAATCCTTACAACCACTCTGTGAGATGGGTATTGTTTTCATCATACTCATTTTACGAATGAGGCTCAGAGTAGTTAAGTAACTTATGCAAAGTTGCCCAGCTATCAAGTAGCAGAGCTGGAATTCAAACTCAACTTTATCTCTCTTCAAAACTGAAGCTCTTAGTGATTGTTCTGTACTACCTACACTGTAATCTCTAGGAGAACAGCAGTATCATCTATCTTGGTATTAAACCCCAAATGCCTCCCATAGTACCTGCTGCATTAGGCACTCAATAATTAAGTTTAATTGCTAAATGCAAAGCTTTTTAAAGCCACATTTTCAAGAATATGCTCCAGCAGTAGCATCTGAAACTTAAAAATTTTGAGTAGATAGTTGACATTCTCTTTTTTTTTTTTTTTTTTTTGACATTCTCTTGATGAGACTATTAGAGAAAATAAAAATGAAAGCATGGCTTTATAAAACTCAGCCAACTAAGGGAAACCATAAAAATAGATGAAGCCATTAATTTTAAAACAAGAGTAAATATGTGAATATTCAAAAGCCCTATTTGGATAACTATTTCTAGGTAAATATTTGACTTTCATAACCTCTGATCATAAATTTTTACTCCTTGTATCCAACTTAATTACCAAATATAATTTAATTTAGGAATACTTTTCCTCAGTTTGCTTAAAATGCTACAACCAAAATTAACCAAATATATACTAGAGATGACTCCAATTATAATGGGAATAATAAAATTAAAATCCTACATCACCAGCACTTATTTATAAAATGACTACAATATTAAGAGCATATTAATACTACCATATACTTAAATCTCACTGCTCTCACTCCAAATCTAAGGAAATAAAAATGGAAGGACTTTACTTATCAGTTAAATATATATTTTAAATTATTTTGTTTTTCCTAATTTTCTTCAGGATACTTCCAATAAAGATGGTTAAAAAAAAAAAACTTTAGCTAAGAAAATATGAGCTCATTCACTCAGCAGCTACATTATGCTGCCTTAAAGGAGAGGCACCAATGTACACCATTGAGAATAAAGGTGCCTTTCTCGCTGACAGAGCAGAGCCATGTATATGTTCGCCAAATCTGTGTGTGGTTAGTGCTTCTGAGGCCACATCAGAAAAATATGAGTTCTGATGGCAGGGAGGAATTTCTGAGAGGGAGACAAGCAAAATAATAAAAATGCTGTGAGTCAGGTATTCTGTAGAATTTGGTTAATTGGGAACTTTAGAATATCTGCAATGCCTTAATGGACAAAGAATTTCACTTCATGTCAATAAAACAAGCTACTATTAGCAGCTTTGGTTCCAGTTTAAAAAAAAAAAAAACCCAAAGATTTGGGCAGTCAGAACTGTTGCAGCTGGTATGCTAATAAATGAATTGGTTTCAGCATATTAAGAGTTGAGGCTTGGGCTTCCCTGGTGGCGCAGTGGTTGAGAGTCCACCTGCCGATGCAGAAGACACGGGTTCATGCCCCGGTCCGGAAAGATCCCACGTGCCGCGAAGCGGCTGGGCCCGTGAGCCATGGCCGCCGAGCCTGTGCGTCTGGAGCCTGTGCTCCGCAATGGGAGAGGCCACAGCAGTGAGAAGCCCATGTACCGCAAAAAAAAAAAAAAGAGTTGAGGCTATACAAATATTTTTATTTTCATTTTTTTCATAAGCTGCTTTATTATTTTTTAATTAATTAATTAATAAGGCTGCTCCGGGTCTTAGTTGCGGCACGTGGGATCTTCGTTGCCGTGTGTGGGATCTTCCTTGCAGCATGCAGGGTCTCTAGTTGCAGCGTGCGAACTCTTAGTTGAGGCATGTGAGACCTAGTTCCCTGACCAGGGATCAAACCTGGGCCCCCTGCATTGGGAGCACGGAGTCTTAGCCACTGGACCACCAGGGAAGTCCTTAAAAATATTTTTAACTTCTAGTTGGACAGCAAGAGATAAAACTCAATGTATCATGGAAAGACAGCCACAGAAAGATATTTCCACTGCATACAAAAACATAAGTGCATAACTGGTTATCATTTATAACATAAACTAAAACACCTACTATATTTCATGCACGTTGAGAACTATGTAGCATGTTTAGATGTGCATGTAAAAAAATGCACCTGGAAATTAAAATAATGGTAAAGGTTCACCATAATTTCTCCCCCTTTCCTAATACTGTCTTAAACAGAGGATGTTTATGAAAATATGGCCCTGATTTTAAATTTTATTTTAAATGATGACCAAAGTTTTCTAAGTTCAATGGGCTATTAAAGACAGAAAATAATAATTCCTATGCTACGGGAACGTATGGGCCTTGGTTTTTCCTTCTATCAATGGTGCTACATGGAAAAAGTCTGGAAATAAATGCCCAAGATGTGGTATCTTTAAAATAATGGAACTGTCCAATCAATCCATTCCCTAGTCCTTGTCTCATGATGGAAAATGAAACATCAGTCAGAGCAGTGCATGATGGGAGTTGGGATAGCAGATATGGAGGTGGCTCTAACCTGGAATGCAGAGGATCTGATTTTAAATTCTGACTCTGCCACTAACCAGCTGAGTAAGCTGAGGTGGAGAGAGGGGGACAAGTTACTACATAGAAATGCATGGAAGGCAATACACTTTTCTCTCTGGGCCTCAATTTCATCCGTAAGAGCAAGGGATAGACTAGATGGTCTCTGTAAGAACCATTCAGTTCTTACACTGCGTGATTCCAGGACTTACATGCCCTCTAATTAATTCATGTCTTCTTCCAGATCCTTTTATGCAAAGATAAGTCTCCAATGGCAACTGGAGGTATACTGGAAACATATGGGGGCAGATCACACTCTCTGTTTGGCCTATTATATACACTCTGAGAGCCAACCTCGCCTTGGCTCCAGAGGCTTCATGGGTTGGCATGGCTTCCTGAGCCTCATGACCCCAAATTCTTTATCTCCATGAAAAGTAAGAGCTTATGAGGCCTTGAATAAAAGGTCCCCACTGCGGAGACGCATCATCTGGAAGGCAGAGATGTGGTGGCCTGATTAGGTTGGAATTGAACCACTAAGGACTCTTCAAAAGCCTGAGTCAGGACATGTCATGGAGCATGTACTGCTACATCAAGTCCCTGTCACCAGTATCAGATGCTAGAATGGAAATAGTTTAATTAGATTGTCAAATCCATTCTACCTGCCAGAGTAAAAGAAACATGGGCTAAAAATTGATTCGGAAAATAACAATCACTGTTTTGTAACCTAAAGGCTTAATTAGAAGTTAAGGGAATTGCTGTTCCTTCCACTCACTCCTTTCTCAGACAGTTGCAAGCATGCTGAGCACCAACTGTGTTGGATTTCCATGTGTTCTGCTTCTTGAAGCAATATCCTGTCAGACTGGCCTATATGATAACAAAGTCTCAGCTCTTGTTATTTAGAAGAACAAGGAACAGATTTCTGGGACATTCCCACTCTTCTAAAAGCTGCAGAGACCAGTTGGAAAAACTCTAAAAAACAGCAGCCAAGGGCAGAGAAGAATTTAGTCTCCACCCTGCCTTGGGCTTTTCTCTTCCCAGCATAAGTGGCATGCAGAGGCCCACCTAGAAAAAGCTACATTGAACAAAGATAATGAGAGCCAGAGGGAGGGCAAAGAACACTTATTCCACCCATGGGTGGTTTTCTGTATTAAAGTGCTGCCTGCCTTTATAAAAAGCTATGAGTTCTTTTATTTCTCACATAATTAATTCCTGCCAGCTGGTATGCAAAACAAAGACAGGATAGGAAACAGTACTATCATGATAGAAAACTCTATATAAACACTTTTCCCTTAACACAGTCCAATTTACACAGTTTTCAAGTTAGGCCAATGATGTAGAACCAAGAGGCTCCTAAATATTAATTTGGCAACGCTGCTCTGAAACTTACCACAGATTGTTATCTCTTTGGAGGGAGAAGTTTTTGTGTGAGTGAAATTCGGCTTTTGCTGCAGGAGCTTCCTGGTTTCAAATAGCACCTCTAAGACATAATAAGCATGAAGTATCTGTGAGGGCGAAGGAGAGGAAATAGATATCATGAACTAGGAGAAAAGGCATGAGTGCATAGAAAGCAATATAGATGGAACATATGAGTACGTTTCAGGTAGCTGTAGTTCATGACAATCTCTAAATTATTTTTAAATAGATTATCCTAGCACAGTATCTGGCACATAATAAGCCCTCACTAGAGATGTGTAAGTTGAATGAATGTATGGTTCCTAGTACGTCTATATTCTCATGCTCTTAATTGACATCACCCATTCACAGAACATTTCTTATTATTCTTGGTCCTTAGAGCCCAAGAGAGGTGACAAGAAAAAAAGGAGACTCCCTTGCCCTCAGGAAATGTGCAGACAAAAATGTAAAGAAAAGAGAAGGAGAGAAAAGAGAGAGAAGTAGAAAGAAAGAGAGAAGCAGAGAGAGATTGTTCAAGAGGAGCTGCTTTGCATTTGCTTGCGACCTCCTGCCCCGGGGCTGGGAATTAGTTGGGGGTGCTGGGTTAGGAGGTCTCACAAGGCAGCCAGACAGGTCCCAAGGGACTCCTGAGCCAGGTGTCCTAGGTGTGGCTCAATATTTGGTGCACAGACATGAGTTTACAGGACAGCAAGCACACTTATATACAAATGTAAGTATAGAACATATTGCCAACTCAAATAAACCATTCGGATTAGCTCCTATTATGACTATTCATCCCTTGATCTCCTCCAGTTACAGTGTTGATGACAGCATTGTTTTGGACAGATTTACTGGGTTTTCTCTTCCAGGCTTTTCTGTTTGTTTGTTTTTAAATACAGTGTGTTGTTCTCTCTTTTTTTTTTTTTTTTTTTTTGTGGTATGCGGGCCTTCCTCTGGTGTGGCCTCTCCCGTTGCGGAGCACAGGCTCCGGACGCGCAGGCTCAGCGGCCATGGCTCACGGGCCCAGCCGCTCCGTGGCATGTGGGATCTTCCCAGACCGGGGCGCGAACCCGGTTCCCCTGCATCGGCAGGCGGACGCGCAACCACTGCGCCACCAGGGAAGCCCTGTTCTCTCTTTTTTAAAATTAGGAACTATTCCAAATACACAACTGAAAAAGTGATGTAGCTGATACAAATTTAACAGATGCTAACACCACTTTCTAGTCAGGAGTGTTTGCACCTGTACTGTCCAATGCTGTAGACACTGGTCACATGGGACTATTGACCACTTAAAATGGGGTCAGTCAAAATTGAGATGTAATGTAAGCACAAAATATGCACTGGATTTTTTTTTTTTTTTTTTTTTTTGCGGTATGCGGGCCTCTCACTGTTGTGGCCTCTCCCGTTGTGGAGCACAGGCTCCGGACGCGCAGGCTCAGCGGCCACGGCTCACGGGCCAAGCCGCTCCGCGGAATGTGGGATCTTCCCGGACTGGGGCACGAACCCGTGTCCCCTGCATCGGCAGGCGGACTCTCAACCACTGCGCCACCAGGGAAGCCCTAT
>NC_041234.1:3088017-3102854 GCF_002837175.3 Physeter macrocephalus | reverse complement strand
GCGGGCCTCTCACTGCTGTGGCCTCCCCCGTTGTGGAGCACAGGCCCCGGACGCGCAGGCTCAGCGGCCACGGCTCACGGGCCAAGCCGCTCCGCGGAATGTGGGATCTTCCCGGACTGGGGCACGAACCCGTGTCCCCTGCATCGGCAGGCGGACTCTCAACCACTGCGCCACCAGGGAAGCCCTATGCACTGGATTTTAAAGACAGTATGAAAAAAACAAGTAAAACGTCTCATTAAAAACTTTTAATATGGTTACATATTAAAATGATAATTTTATATGTTGGAGTAAATAAAACACATTATTAAAATTAATTTCACTTGTTTCTTTTTGCCTTTATAATGTTGACTACTAGAAGATTTTAAATTATGTATGTGGATCACATTATATTCCTATTGGACAGCCCTAGTTTAGATTATTGGAGGCTGAGAGAGAGGTCATATCTACATATTGTTCAGATAATGCTTTGGGTATGGGATTCAGGACAGATGGAACCCTTTGGGACAATTCTATCTCATGGTGCCCTGAAATTTCCATTTCCACTTCCTATTAAAATAATGAAATTATTTTCCATTTCCACTTCCTATTAAAATTATTTAATCAGGAAATTCTCCAAATTTATTTTTTAAAAAAAAAAATCCAGGAAGCGGGATTGGAAGCAATGTGAGAATTAGGAGGAAAGAGAAGGTCCCCTGGATGTTAATTAGTGGGGAGCAACCCACATTTCCTGTCTCTCCAAACCTAACGGATTGCTAATGAATTTCCCCACAAAAGCATTCTAAATCGGTGAGTCAAATCTTGAACTTTCCTTTAGCCAGATTTTAAAGGAATAGGCAAAACACTTTGACAGAATGATTTATTTTAATTTCCATATTTAATTTATTGATTCCCAAAACTGGCTGCAGTGTTACCTTAAGTTGCGACTGTAGACTTTCTGGACCATTTGTAGTGCTAATCAGAGTAATTACTGTCTGAAAAGGCAGTTGTTTTATTAAGTTAAATTAACAAATAATCATTGAGGATATATTGCAACAACAGAAAATTCCTATTATGAAAATGTTTTTTCTGGGTCCTTTTTCAATTGGTTAAAATCACTTTGGTATTATTAGTCCCTACAAAGCCAGTCTACTTCTCTTTCAGTAACATTATAATGGTGTTTACAGCAATATTAAATACTCAAAAGAGTTAACTCAGAAGTTGATTTCTATGTTTACAAATATATTCAGATTAAATGGCAACTTAAATAAAATACATTCTTTTAAAGGCATTGAGAGAGGAAAATATTATTTTTAAACGATTTTCTTTTTTAAAAAGTAACTAGTTTTTAAATGAAAAAAACCCCCCACATTTCTAAAGTTGAAATAAAAATTTAAACAGCAAAAAGGAGTATAATAATGAAAAGCAATTTTCCTTCTTCCCCAGACTTCAGTCTCCTTTCCCTATTCCCCAAAACAGCCACTGTTAAGAGTGTCTTGAGTATCTTTCCAAAAAATATTCTATGCACTTGCAAGCATATAAAAAACAATATAACCACGCTTCCCTGGTGGCGCAGGGGTTAGGAATCTTCCTGCCAATGCAGGGGACATGGGTTCAAGCCCTGGTCCGGGAAGATCCCACATGCCGCGGAGCAACTAAGCCCGTGCGCCACAACTACTGAGCCTGTGCTCTAGAGCCCATGAGCTGCAGCTACTGAGCCCACGTGCTGCAACTACTGAAGCCTGCATGCCACAACTACTGAAGCCCTCGTGCCCAGAGCCCGTGCTCTGCAACAAGAGAAGCCACTGCAATGAGAAGCCCGCGCACTGCAACGAAGAGTAGCCCCCGCTCGCCGCAACTAGAGAAAGCCTGCACACAGCAACAAAGACCCAATGCAGCCAAAAATAATAAATAAATAAAATAAATAAATTTTAAAAAATCAGTATAACCACATATGAATATGCAAACACATGTATAAGTACATAATCTCCCAAATAAAATGTGGTATATTCACACAAAGGAATATTATTCGACCAAAAATAGGAATGAGGTACTGACTGATACATGCTACAACATGAATGAACCTTGAAAACATTATACCAAGCAGAAGCCACCAGACACAAAAGGCACATGTTATATGATTCCATTTATATAAAATGCACAGATTAGGCAAATCTGTAGAGACAGAAAGTAAACTAGTGGTTGCCAGGGGCTAGGGAGAAGAAGGAATGAGGTACAGGGTTTTGTTTTGAGGATGATAAAAATGTTCTGGAATTAGATAGTGGTGATGGTTGCACCACATTGTGAATATACTAAAAACCAATGAATCATACACTTTATTTAAAATGGTTAAAACAATCAATTTTATGTGATGTGAATTTTATCTCAATTTTTAAAAATCAAAATATATAATGCTTATTAATTTTGTTAACAAATAGGAGCACACTGTACACTATGTTGATTTGAACCTTTTATTCTTCCCTTAGCATCATATATTTTTCATTTTTATAAAATCAAAATTGTCTATCTTTTCTATTATAGCTCCTTGAATTTTTGTTATAGCTTTTATGTCCTTGAGCATATTAAGCATATTTATTTTCAACTCTGAGTCTGATAATGCCATTATCTAAAAACTCTATAGGTTTGTTTCCATTGTTTGCTGTTTGCCTCAGTTTTCTTTTGTGAATCTTGCATCCTCCTGTGCCTGGTTAACATTTGTGTTAAGTTCTGGATACTGTATGTGAAAACTTGAAGAAATAATTTAAGGCCCTATTTTCTTACAGAGAGGGTTTAAATTTTCTCTTGGCGGGTGGCTAGGAGCACTAGCTGTCTAGGATGATCTCAATTCAATTTCAGCAATTAGATGACTCAAAATTTTGCTTCACTCCCTACAGAGCCAGTACTTCTCATTCACTCTTACTCCTAGGGTACACCCTTAAGGTCCTAACCTGAGAATGAGAGTTCTGGACTGATGTCAGAAAATAATGAAGTAGGTAGTTCCAAGATCCCCTCCCTCTGCAGAAACACTGAAAATTCAGGCCAAAAAAACAGATGAAACAAACAAAAAAACCTGTCAGACCCAACTTTGTCAGAACTCTGGAAAATAGTCAAAGCTCACAGCAACCAATGCTGAATTAAGAAAGAGGCAACTTAAAAATGGCACAGTGCAAGCAAAAAGTAAAGGCTAAGATGGATTTGTAAACAGCCAGGCTAAGCAGTAAAGGAGTGCACCAACAGAGAGCCAATCTGCAAAGACTAGATTGTCCTTTCTTCCCTTTCCTTCCCTTCTGTTCCCTTCCCTTCTTTCTTTCCCTCTCCCTCTTTCTTCCCCCTCCCTCTTTCTTTCCCTTTTTCCTCCTTTCTTTCGTCCTCCCTCCCTCTCCCTCCCTTCCCCTTGCTCCTCCCTCCCTTCCTCCCTCCCTCTCTCTCTCTTTCTTTCTTTCTTTTTTTTTTTTTTTTTTGCAGTACACGGGCCTCTCACTGTTGTGGCCTCTCCCATTGCAGAGCACAGGCTCCGGATGCGCAGGCTCAGCGGCCATGGCTCACGGGCCTAGCTGCTCCGCGTCATGTGGGATCTTCCTGGACCCGGGCACGAACCCATGTGCCCTGCATCGGCAGGCGGACTCTCAACCACTGCGCCACCAGGGAAGCCCCCTTTCTTTCTTTTGTAATGGCTCTTGGTGTTCAAGGAAATCTCTGTCAAAACACTAGGTGAACACAGCCTAAAAGAAAAGAAACTTCGGAGACCTCACACCCAACTAGACCTAAGAGACATCTATAGACTACTCCACCCAAAACAGCAGACTACACATTTTTTTACAAGTGCACATGGAACATTCTCTAGGATAGACCAGATGTTAGGCTACAAAACAAGCCTCAATACATTCTAAAAGACTGGAATCATACAAAGTATCTTCTCTGACCACGATGGAATGAAACTAGAAATCAATAACAGAAGGAAAACTGGGAAGTTCACAAATATGTGGAAATTAAACAACATACTCTTGAATATGTTGAAGAAATCAAGAGGGAAATTAGAAAATAGTTTGAGATGAACAAAAATCAAAACACAACATACCAAAGCTTACGGGATACAGTAAAAGCAATGCTCGGTGAGAAATGTATGGCTGTAAATGCCTACATTAAGAAAGAAGAAAGATCTGGAATGAAAAGCCTGACTTAATGCTTAACACATTATTGACCAGAGACACATTAATACGTCTTTTGTTACCTGAACATTATTGACCAGAGACATATCAATACGTTTTTAGAGAGTGATACAATTAACATCACCATGCAAAGTTGTTAGAGCTTAAAATTGATCAAGGGTTCATTATATAACTTATGATTGTCATTATCATTCACATTTTGCTCCATTAGGTTTTTGCTCCAACCTTGTGTATATTATAAACATAAAATTTTCAAAAATGACACATTGTGAAATTTTGAGTGAAGAAGAACTGTTCGGTGAACTTTATGCAGAAACTTTCTCTGACTGTCTGAGCAACATATATACTAGTGTCCAGAAGATGACAGTTCTTCAGAATATAGTTCTGATTCAGATGATGTGAATATAAGACCAACAAAAAGACAAAAAACCTTAGTGATTGATTCTGATACGGAAAGTGAAAATGAAACTCGTGGTGCTGGAGAATGCTCCTTTGCTTCTACAGAAGAGTGGATAGAAGACAACATTTCACAAAAATTAGAAGACTTTCCAGGTGTGTCAGATATAACTACTGAATGTAATAACCTGCAAAGTGTTAGTGAAATAACAGAATTGACTTTTTGGCCAGCCAAAATATAAATCGCCAGCCACAGGCATTAGTTTCTACAAAAATTCCCCCATCAGTAATGAGTTAAGGAGCTAGAAAAAGAAGAGCAAATTAAACAGAAAGCCAGCAGAAGAAAGAAGTTAGGGATTCGAGTGCAGATAAATGAAATAGAGAACAGAAAACCAATAGAATCAACAAAACCAAAAGTTGGTTCTTTGAAAAGAGCTACAAAATCGACAAAACTTTACCTAGACTGGCCAAGAAAAAAAAGAGAGTGGGCTTCCCTGGTGGCGCAGTGGTTGCGCGTCCGCCTGCCGATGCAGGGGAACCGGGTTCGCACCCCAGTCTGGGAGGATCCCACATGCCGCGGAGCGGCTGGGCCCGTGAGCCATGGCCGCTGAGCCTGCGCGTCCGGAGCCTGTGCTCCGCAAAGGGAGAGGCCACAACAGTGAGAGGCCCGCGGACAGCAAAAAAAAAAAAAAAAAAAAAAAAAAAAAAAAAAAAAAAAAGAGAGAAAATGCAAATAACTATAATCAGGAATGAAAATGGGGACATTACCACTGACCTCAAAGAAATAAAAAGAATTATAAGAGAATACTATGAACAATTGTATACTAACAAATTAGATAATTTAGATGAAGTGGACAAATTCCTGGAAACACACAAATTATCAAAACACTCAAGAAGAAATAGAAAATCTGAACAGATCTAGAACAAGTAGAGATTGAATCAGTAATCATAAACTTCCTAACAAAGAAAAGTACAAGACCAGACAGTTTCACTGGTGAACTCTATGAAACGTTTAAAGAAGTAACACCAATCCTTCTCAAACTCTTCTAAAAAATAGAAGAGAAGGAAGCAATTCCTAACTCATTTCATGAGGACAGTATTACCTTGATATCAAAGCCAGATAAAGACACCACACAAAAAGAAAATACAGACCAATATCCCTTACAAATAAAATGCAAAAATCCTTGACAAGATACCAGCAAACCAAATCCAACAGAATTTCTAAAGAATTATATACCATAACCAAGTGGGATTTATTCCAGGAATATAACAGTGGTTCAACATAAGAAAACTAATCAATGTAATACACAACATTACTATAATGAAGGGAAAAAAACACACAATCATCTCAATTAATGCAGAAAAGGTATTTGACAAATTCCAACACCTTTTCATGATAAAGCCACTCAGAAAACTAGGAATAGATGGACACTTCCTCAACTTGATAAACAGCATTTATTAAAAACAAAACAGGGCTTCCCTGGTGGCGCAGTGGTTGAGGGTCTGCCTGCCGATGCAGAGGGCACGGGTTCGTGCCCCGGTCCGGGAGGATCCCACATGCTGCGGAGCGGCTGGGCCCATGAGCCATGGCCGCTGGGCCTGTGAGTCCGGATCCTGTGCTCCGCAACGGGAGAGGCCACAGCGGTGAGAGGCCCACGTACCACAAAAACAAAACAAAACAAAACAAAACAAAACCATAACTAACATCAAACTCAATGGTGAAAAGATTAAAAGCTTTCTCCCTAAGATCAGGAACAAGAAAAGCATGTCTGCTCTCACCACTGCTATTCAACATTATACTGGAAATCCTAGCCAGAGCAATTAGGCAAGAAAAAGAAATAAAAGGCATCTAAACCAGAAATGAAGAAGTAAAACTCTATTCACAGATGATGTGATTCCGTATATAGAATATCCAAAAGAATACACACACACACACACACACACACACACACACACACACAAACACACACCTATTAGAGCTAATAAATGAATTCAGCAAAGTTGCAGAGTAAAAGATCAACCCACCAAAATCAGTTGTGTTTCTATAAACCAGCAATGAACAGTTCAAAAGGGAATTAAGAAAGCAATTCGTTTTATAATAGCAACCAAAAGAATAAAATACCTAGGAATAAATTTAAGGTAGTGAAAGACTTGTACACTGAAAAGTATAAAATTATAAAGCATAGCTGAAGGAAATTAAAGAAGACCCAAATAAATGGAAAAACATCCCATGTTCAAGGATTAGAAGACTTAATATTGTCAAGAAGACAATACTACCCAAAGCAATCTACAAATTCAGTGCAACCCCTACCAAAATCTCAGCGGGCTTTTTTGCATAAATGGAAAAGTCAATCTTCAAATTCACTGCAAGGGACCCTAAATGCCAAAACAATATTGAAAAAGAATAACAAAGTCAAAGGATTGACACTTCCTGATTTCAAAACTTACCACAAAGCTACAGTAATCAAGACAGTGTGGTACTGGCATAAGGATAGACACACACACCAATGGAAAAGAATTGGGAGTCCAGAAATAAATCCAGACAGCTATGGCCTATTAATTTTTTACAAAGGAACCAAAACCATTCAATGGGGAAAGAACAGATTCTTCAACAAAAGGTATAGGGACAACTGCATATCCACATGCAAAGAATGAAGTTGGACCCATGCCTCATACCATATAGAGATGTTAACTGAAAATGGCTCATAGAGCTAAATGTCAGAGCTAAAACTATAAAATTCTTAAAAGAAAACATAGGGGTAAATCTTCATGACCTTGGATTTAGCAATGGATTCTTAGATATGATGCCAAAACACAAGCAACGAAAGAAAAGAGGAGATAAATTGGACATCATCAAAATTAGAAACTTTTGTGACTCAAAAGACATTATTAAGAAAGTGACAAGACAACCTACAGAATGGGAGAAAATATTTGCAAATTGTATATCTGATAAGGGACTTGTATCCAGAATATATAAAGAACCCTTACAACTCAATAGTAAAAAGACAAATAACCTGATTTTAAAATGGGCAAAGGATGTGAATAGACATTTCTCCAAAGAATGTGTACAAATGGGCAGTAAGCATGAAAAGATGCTCAACATCTTAGCCATTAGGGAAATGCATATGAGAACCACAATTAGATACCACTTTACACACAACTAGGATAGCTATAATAAAATTAAAATTTAAAATTTAAAAATAACATAAAATAACAAGTGTTGGCAAAAAATGTGGAGAAACTGGAACCCTCATGTATTACTAGTGGTAATGTAAAATGGTGTAGCCACTGTGGAAAACAATTTAGCAGTTCCTCAAAACGTTAAACATTGAGTCACCATATGACTCAGCAATTCCACTCCTAGGTATAGATACAATAGAATTGAAAACATATGTTCATATAAAAACTTACACATAAATGTTCATGGCAGCATTGCTCATAATAGCCAAAAGGTAGAAAAAATCCAAATGTTCATCCACTGATGAATGGATAAACAAAATGTGGTATACTCATATAATAGAATATTAGTCAGCCATAAAAATAAAGGAGTGATGAAACATACTATGGCATGAATGAACCTTAAAAACATTATGCTAAGGGAAATAAGCCACATACAAAAGGAAACATATTACATGATTCCGTTTCTACAAAATATCCAGAAGAGACAAATCCACAGAGACAGAAAGTAGAACAGTGGTTGCCAGGAGTGGGGGAGGAGGGAATGGTAATGAGTACAGCACTTCTTTTGGGGGTGAAGAAAATGTTCTGGAATTAGATATTAGTGATTGTTGCACAATCCTGTGAATGTACTAAAAAGCACTGAATCAATCGTACACTTTAAAATGGTGAATTTTATGGTATGTGAATTAAACCTCAGAAAAAGAACAAGGAAATACTGTAAGCCTATAGATAGAGAGGAGGTTTCTGTGCACCTGAGGAGATTTGTATTTAATGGGTTAAGCAAAGCAGAGGGTAGCTCTCACTTAATGTGAAGTTTTTTCCCAAGGGAATGCATTTCTGCTGTAGTATTTTCATCTATTCATTCAACACATAGTCAGTGAGCACATGTTATGTACAAGAATCAGGACAGTATCTGCTTCTACTTGCCTGTTGTTGCTGGAAGGCCTCAATAAGTAAATCAATATCAGTAAAAGTGAGAGGAAATCGCAGCCGAGGACCACAGTAGGAGTCTGGGACGTCTATCAACCCCAAATAGTCCTGTCTATCCTTGTCCTGAGTTACTAATTCTGGAAATGGAAAGACAGAAAAGGGGGGAAAAATCTACATTACCATACTTAAAATGCAATAAATAACTTCTTGAATACCTAGCCCATGTAAGGCACTGTGCTAAATGTTATGAATACCAAGATAACCCACATATAACCATGAGGAATGATTTGTTCTGAGATCAGTAGGTACATTCACATGAATCATCATTAACCCTTCCCAGGTGGACATTTTACCAAAGCAGTGAGTTCTTCAGTGGGGAGGAGAGGGAGGAGCACAGGGAAAACTGGTCAATCAAGATATTTTGATGCTCTGAAGCTCTAACTCTACATTTTTTTTGGCCCACTCTAATAGCTCAGATTTTTACAAATAGGGCTGGAAACATAACAGTGCATTGTATTTGGTTCAAACATCTGTGGCTATTCAGGATCTACAGAAAATTAAATGGCAACATTCAATTTTTCCCTGTTAAACACTTCCAAATTTTTCTTAACTGTAATTGATTTGTTTCTCTTGTCACATAAAAACCAATTTTCTGACATGATTTTCTTTTTCTTCTTGGTAACAAACCATAGGCAGAAATTCCCAAAGGACCTCTCTCTCTCAAAGAGATATTTCTGTGTAACCGATTAACTGCACTGCCCATTTCAGTAGGTGCTGAGACCCAGGATCTCTTTCTTGCTAGACTGCCTATGAAACAGTCAGCCCAAGAAAAGAAATCTGGCCAATTCAGGTGGAGAAAGATGAAAAGTGATATGGTAGATTGATTGCAAAAGTATCCCCAATTCTCTACTCCAACCTCTAGTCATGCTCTTTTTAATGTGATTTTGCAGCCACTCTCATCAACAGTCTCCTTCCCCAGCCCTTGAAGCTGGGTTGGGTTTGTGACTTGAGTTGGACTAAAGAATACGGTGAAAAAAAAAAAAAAAAAAGGGCTTCCCTGGTGGCGCAGTGGTTGAGAGTCTGCCTGCCGATGCAGGGGACACGGGTTCGTGCCCCGGTCCGGGAGGATCCCACATGCCGTGGAGCGGCTGGGCCCGTGAGCCATGGCCGCTGAGCCTGCACGTCCGGAGCCTGTGCTCCGCAACGGGAAAGGCCACAACAGTGAGAGGCCCGCGTACCGCAAAAAAAAAACAAAAAAGAATATGGTGGAAGTGTTATGTACCAGTTCCAAGCCGGCCTCAGGAGGCCTTGTATGCCTCCATGCTCTCTCTTTTGAAACTGTGCCACTACCACAAATCCCAGGCTAGTCTACTGAAATCTCCAAGACCATGTGCAGCAGAGCTGAGTCACCCAAGCCACGGCCATCCTAGATCAGCCACCCACCAGCAGACCTGTAAACACATGAGTGAACTCCAGCCAAGACCCAAAAAACTGCCAAATCAAGTCTGCCAAGATCAGCAGAAGTGCTCAGCTGATCTGTACACTTGTGAGCAAAAAGAAATGTTTATTACATGCTACTGAGCTATTAGAGTTGTTTAATACACAGTATTATTGCAGTAACAGATAACTGATAGAGAGGACAACGACATACTCTTCAGCTCATTAATACTGAATTGCTACTAAGCTCATTAATTATAAGTTCTCTAGGGCTTCCCTGGTGGCCCAGTGGTTGAGAATCCGCCTGCCAATGCAGGGGACACGGGTTGAAGCCCTGCCTGGTCTGGGAAGATCCCACATGCCACGGAGCAACTAAGCCTGTGTGCCACAACTACTGAGCCCGTGTGCCACAACTACCGAAACCCGCATGCCTAGAGCCCGTGCTCCGCAACAAGAGAAGCCACTGCAATGAGAAGACTGCACACCACAGTGAAGAGTAGCCCCCGCTCACCGCAACTAGAGAAAGCCCGCATGCAGCAACAAAGACCCAATGCAGCCAAAAATAAATAAATAAATGAATAAGAAGTTCTCTATAGGTTTGGAAGGTATGATGTTAGCAGATGTAGATAGAATACATTGTTTTTCATTATTCAGTTATGCTGAGAGATTACAATTAAAAACTAAACTTGAAATTTTTTTCTAAAGTCATAATATTTGGTAATTTTAAAATGTTTTCTAAATTATTGTGTACTCCAATATTTTTTGGTGGTAATTGATTTTGTTTTATAAGAAGTTAAATTTAGGAGTAATAATGTCTGTCTTCAGTGTGGTCCAGCAGAGGTTATTTTTCTCATTTGGATTTGGTTTGAGATTTAAGGAAACTTAATTATTTCATTTTATGTTTGAAAACTAGAAATGCAGAGCATCTTGGTAAATTTTATCTCAGGTTCATTTTGTAGGCTGAAAAGCCAAAATATTCTACTTGACTATCTTAATGATCATTTCTACTTGGTAGTCTTTCTTAGAATAGCATCTTACTCCAAAAAAAACCCCTTTCTTCTTCCCAGCTTTACTTACTGAAAAATCAGGCTCCTCTTGGGAAAACAACAACAAACAACCAAACAAAACCAAAAACAACCTCAGCAGTTTCGCTATATCATCTTTTTTTTTTTAACATCTTTATTGGAGTATAATTGCTTTGCAATGGTGTGTTAGTTTCTGCTGTATGACAAAGTGAATCAGTTATACGTAAGCACCGAGCTGATCTCCCTGTGCTATGCGGCTGCTTCCCACTAGCTATCTATTTTACGTTTGGTAGTGTAGATATGTCCATGCCACTCTCTCACTTCGTCCCAGCTTACCTTTCCCCCTCCCCGTATCCTCAAGTCCATTCTCTAGTAGATCTGCGTCTTTATTCCCGCACTATATCATCTTAAAACTACCTTACTGAGAAATCCCAACTGGTGAGGTATAAACAAGAACTGATTTTCTTTTCCCAATCATTGCCTTCACCAATGTTCTGTCAACTTCCCTTTCTCATCAGCTAACTGACACATCAAGTCAATTCCACCAGTTCTGGTTATTAAAACTCAGTCTTGTTATTTAAGACCATAATAAAAATATTGCTTTTCTTCTTAAAAAAAAAAAATCCAGTCTGGCCCTTCCTTCCATACATTTGATGACCCTCATTTCTTATAAGTTCAGTGATAAATATATGAAAAAGCACCATTTCCCTAAACCAATTTTTTTTTCTTTTTTTTTTTTTGGCGTTGCCGTGCAGCTTGCAGGATCTTAATTCCCCAACCAGGGATTGAACCTGGGCCCCCTGCAGTGGAAGCGTGGAATACTAACCAC
The DNA here is from genome assembly GCF_002837175.3 of Physeter macrocephalus. Lineage (NCBI taxonomy): Eukaryota > Metazoa > Chordata > Mammalia > Artiodactyla > Physeteridae > Physeter > Physeter macrocephalus. Next base: position 3,090,912 of record NC_041234.1, on the reverse strand, counting down.
TGGGCCACCAGGGAATTCCCTAAACCAATTCTTTTTTTTTTTTTTTTTTTTAGTCTTGCCTGCATTGGGTCTTCGTTGCTGTGCGTGGGCTTTCTCTAGTTGCAGCGAGCGGGGGCTACTCTTTGTTGCGGTGCGCCGGCTTCTCATTGCTGCAGAGCACGGGCTCTAGGCGCCTGGGCTTTAGTAATTGTGGCATGTGGGCTTCAGTAGTTGTGGCTTGCAGACTCTGGAGCGCAGGCTCAGTAGTTGTGGCGCACGGGCTTAGTTGCTCCGGGGCATGTGGGATCTTCCCGGACCAGGACTCAAACCTGTGTCCCCTGCATTGACAGGCGGATTCTTAACTACTGCGCCACCAGGGAAGCCCCCTAAACCATTCTTAATCAAAACTACTCAATATGAAATATCAATAAACATCAAATCATAATCCTTCTGCTGGCTTTTATTCACATAAAAAAGAATAACAGATTTTCTTCCTAATGTGGGTAGCTAACGTGCATCATATGTGAAAACAATCAAAAGCGTTAACATTTCAAATGCAAGTACTGTCCTTGTGGGCTGTAACTATTATAACTAATAATAATAATTTAATGAATGCCAGCTATAAAAGTATTTGTGCAACATGTAATTAGAATTAATCCATACCTATTTGGTTTACAATTCTGTCAACATGAATCTATAGTAATTAAATATAATAAAATCTTGAATTATAACTGAATGATGCCTTAACAAGTTGTTCTAAAGAAAATACCTCAAAAATAACCCCTACACACAATCTTTTCTTTTGCCCAGTACAGAGTCAAAATCTGGACTAGGAAAAATCTAAAGCCCATATTTTTTTTAAAAAAAACAATTTCTGCCTCTACCACCCTGCATGTCACTTTGAATACAAGCTCCAGACATGGCTGGAAAAAGAAAAGCACAAATTGAACCATGTTTATAGTTATTTCATTTCTCAATTATTAATCTGAATTAAAATCATGAGTGTCCATACAATAAATTCAATAGATGCCAAAATGACATTTTGTAAAATTCAACACCTGTTCTTGATTTTTTTAAAAACTCAGAAAACTAGGAATGGAAGGATACCTCCTTCACGTATTTTTAAAAATTTATATCAACGGTAATGGTTTTTCCATTAAATCATTAACAAAACGAGGATGCCCACTTTGACTGTTTCATTTTAACACTATTCTGCTATCTCCAGCAAATATAATAAAACATGAAGCCAAAATAAGAGCAGTGACTCTTGGATAGAAAGATAAAAAAATAAACTTACTTGTGACCAGTGTGATTAAATCTCTACACTCAAGGAAATCAATTGAAAAACTCCCAGAATTGATAGGAGAATTAAAATAATAAAGCAGTTAATCTCACTGGTTTGAATCACAGCTTCACCACTGATAAGATGAATAACCTTGGGAGGTTACCTTATAAGCCTCAGTATTCTCATCCACAAAAGGGGGATGAGAATACTAATTCCACTGGTTTGTCATGAAAACTAAATGAAATGATATATTTAAAGCACTTAAAAGACATGGCACATGGCATTTAATAAATATGAGTAGTAATAATAATAATTATTATTATTTAATGTTACTGTTCAATAGTATCACAATACAAAATAAACAGACATAAACCAAATGCTTTACTAAATACTACCAATAATCATTAGGGAGATATAGTGGGGGAAATACCTTATTCACTATAGCAACAAAAAAATATAAAATACCTGGCTTGATAGGACATTTTGATTGATCTGGGAAGCAGAAAGAAAAGTCAAAACAACACTTCCACTCACTCCATCCCACTCCCCACTTCGACCAGACTCTGTTTAAACCTGCTGCTATGTATATAGCAGCTTTGGCTTTCTACCTGTGGGAGGAGGCTGATGTGAAAAATCAGACTGGGGAATGGATGTGCAGCGTCTCCCCATCAAGCCCTATGAATTGGCTTTGAGCAAGCAGTAGGACATGTAGGTCACCTCTCACCTTTGGAACACCTAGAATGTCTCAGCATATTCTGTGCCTCAGAGTCAAAACCATTAAACTGGCCCTGGTATCTGGAAATGTTAAGTGACCTTCCAGTCCCTAAATATACCCTGCTTAGGGGTCATAGCACTTCTGCCAAACAGGCTTAGATAGAGGTTGTCTGGAACTTTCCCACCAAAAAGGGCCATCAGAAAGCAACCTACAGTAATGTACAGTATGGTGACTCTAGTCAACAATTCTCTATTGTATATTGAAAGTTGCTGAGAGAGTACGTTTTAAAAGCTCTCACCACACACACACAAAATTGTAACTATGTGAATTGATGCATGTGTTAACTAACAATGTGGTAATCATTTTGTAATATATGCATATAAGAAATCATTATACTGTACACCTTAAACTTATATAATGTTATATGTTAATTATATTTTAATAAAGCTGGAAAAAATTTTGAAAGTGAAATCAACATACAGCAATAATCTGTAAATCTCTTTTTCTGATACATATAATAACTAAATCATTATGATTCTAGGACTCTATAATAGAGAGATGTATAAGATAACAGACAGCCCGGAAATATGCCCTATTACACATTTTTAAATGAATATATTATGAAGGAGGTGCTACAAAAAGTGGTGAAAAGATACCTTATGAAATAAATGTCGTGGGGAAAATTTGGTTAACTACTTGGACATTTTCTTCGTAGGTGTGTTTTTAAATTATTCTCAACCACTAGGCATCAAAATTTCCTTTTTTAGTTTAATATCAAAAATTCAGGGCTTCCCTGGTGGCACAGTGGTTGAGAGTCCGCCTGCCGATGCAGGGGATACGGGTTCGTGTCCCGGTCCGGGAAGATCCCACGTGCCGCGGAGCGGCTGGGCCCGTGAGCCATGGCCAATGGGCCTGC
>NC_041234.1:3076551-3087967 GCF_002837175.3 Physeter macrocephalus | reverse complement strand
AAAAAAAAAAAAAAAAAAAATCAAAATTTATGAAATGTTAAAACTTTTAAAAGTCAAATCATAAAAAATCTAGAAAAACAGCCATAGTAATCCACATTTTAAATATTTTAGGGCCTTCTAAGTTTAAAAGCCAAGGATTCCCAAAGAAAAAGATATTTAGACTTGAAAAGAAAGATTTTAAATAATTAATGGATGAAAATTTCCTAAACCTGACAAAAATATCAACTTAGATATAACAGAAGCTCAGCAAACCCACACAGGATAAATAAAAATGAAGCCTCATCAAGGCATATTATGGTTAAATGCTATTTTCCAACGTCCCTTAGGTTATTTTGTTTCTTCCCCACCTCCTTTGGGTGACGGTTATTCATTTTAATACAATTAAGTTCATTTGTCACAGTGTGTATTCTACTTGGAAATCACATTCTCTCTCTCTTCCTGTTTTTAATTAATTATTTTTTTTTTAGGGATGTGAAACATTATCATGGTTCTAAGAGTCAGAACTACAAAAAGGTATTCTCAGAGATGTGTCACTCTCCCCTCATCCCTCCTACCCAAACCCCATTCTCCCCATTCTTTCTGCCCTGCTCCCACCCATCCCTCCATTTCCTGTAGGTAAATAATGCCATTAGTTTCTGATTTACCCTATAGGTTTCTCCTGTATTTATTTTTGCACAAATGAGCACACATAGACACACACACATGCGTACACACTCATATCAGGAAAGGGTTTCTTAAGCAGGATACAGAAAGCACTAACCATAAAAGAAAAAAATTGTACTACATTAAAATCAAGAATGTCTACTCATCAAAAGACATCATTTAAAGATTAAAGACTAGGGGGATGGATAAAAGCCAAAGACTAGGAGCAGATATTTGCAATAAATTTATCTAACAAAGATTCACATTCTCATATTTAGAATACCTACAGAACTCTTACAAATTGGTAAGAAAAAGGCAGATACCCAATAGAAAAATGGGCAAAAGACCTGAACAGGCACTTTGCCATATGGGATGTCCACGTGACTGCTAAACATTCAAACAGGTGAGCAACTTCTCTGCTCACCAGGGGAATGCAAATTAAAGCAGAAATGTGATACTACTACATACCCACCAGAATGGCTAAAATGAAAAGGACTGATAATTTCAAGTGTTGACAAAGATACTGAACAACTGGAACCCTCATACACTGTTGGCAGTATAGCTTGGTACAAGAATTTTGTAAAACTGTTTATCAGTACCTAATAAAGCTGACCATATGCATGCCCTATAACTCCAAACTTCCTTTCCTGGGTTGTGGTACATCTTTATAATAATGGTCCCCAATGAATCACATCTCCTTGTATTCATATCCCTTTACAAGATAATGCTGCTGCTCCCTGCAAGAGATGGATCTTTCCTAACCCCTTTGAATCTGCACCTAGCCTTGTGACTTGCTTTGACCAATAGGATATGGCAGAACTGATTTTGTGTGAGTTCCAGAGCAGAGGCCTAAAGAGGCCTTGTGGCTTCTGCCTTTGCCCTCTTGGGATCTAGCTGCCATGTAAAGAAGTCCAGGATATCCTGTTGGACAGAGAGGCTGCATGAGGAGAACTGAGGTATCCAAGTTCATAGCCCACACCAAAGTCCCAAACACGTTAGAAAACCATTTGGACCTCCCTCTCCAGCCCAGCTAAGTTGAGTGAGCCCAACTGACACCACATGCAACAAAGACAAACCATCCCCACTGAGTCCTTCAAATGCCTGACCCACAGAATCACAAGGAATAAAATGGTTATTGTTTTAAAGCACTAAATTTGGGGGTGGTTTGTTATACAGCAATAGATAACTGAAAATGAGTATATAGCAAAAGAAAAGAATACATATGTTCACTAAAAAGGACAAGTACAAGAATGTGCATAGTAGTACCATTTATTTATTTATTTATTTATTTATTTATTTTTGCGGTACGCTGACCTCTCACTGCTGTTGCCTCTCCCGCCGCGGAGCACAGGCTCCGACGCGCAGGCCCAGCGGCCATGGCTCACGGGTCCAGCCGCTCCGCGGCATGTGGGATCCTCCCGAACCGGGGCACAAACCCGTGTCCCCTGCATCGGCAGGCGGACTCTCAACCACTGCGCCACCAGGGAAGCCCCAAAGAGCCTTTTACACATTGACTTGAGTTGTTGTTGTTGGTTTTTTTGTGTGTGGTACGCGGGCCTCTCACTGTTGTGGCCTCTCCCGTTGCGGAGCACAGGCTCCGACGCGCAGGCCCAGCGGCCATGGCTCACGGGCCCAGCCGCTCTGCGTCATGTGGGATCCTCCCGAACCGGGGCACGAACCCGTGTCCCCTGCATTGGCAGGCGGACTCCCAACCACTGCGCCACCAGGGAAGCCCAGTAGTACCATTTAAATTACCAAAACTGAAAACAACTCAAATGTCCATAAATAATACAATGGATAAATTTTGGTATATTCATAAAATTAAATATTATTCAGCAATAAGAATGACCAAATGGATGACTCTCACAAATATAAAGTTGAGTAAAAGAAGCAAAACTGTATGTTTTCATTTATACAGAGAAGTTCAAAAACAAGCAAAACTAATCTAGGAGGTAGAAGTCAGGAAATTAGTGACAAGGGTGCAGGGATTGGGTAGTGAGTGGAGGAGAACAGGAGGGGGCTTCTGTGGCTATGATAATGTATTATTTCTTGTTCTGGGTGCATGTTACAAGGCTGAGTTTACTCTGAGAAAATTTATTAAGCCATATACTTATCATTTGTGTACTTTCCTGTAATTTGTATACTTTTCTTCCAGAAAAGTTTACATAAGAAAGTTAAACCACTGTCCCCTTCTCTGATAAAATTTTTAAAATATTTTAAAATCACTTGCATAATTTTTTAAAGCAGATTTTTTAAAATATAGAGCCTGAGTAAATATCTTTGAGCTGGAACCCAGCCATCTGTGGCTATGAATATCCATACGTGATTCTGATGCATAGCTCAGATTAAAATATTAGGTCATTAGCAGAAAGAGGGCTGTTTCATTTTGTTATTATTATATTTCCTCTCAGAAATATTTTTGCCAAAGAACAGGAAGCACAAACAACTGTCTTCAAATTGTAATTAGCTAAAAGAAAAAAATGGCAAAATACCTACTTCCCACCCACTCCCCACTCCTCAGGTTTGGCTATTCCACCATTCAGAAACCTTCTACAGATCATTAAATGCTTTAATTAGTTTCACACATAGGTACTTAGCTCAGAGCATACCATTAAAACACCCTTCTTTCACCACTTTGAAGGATGCTCACTCGATTAAAAGATGCTTTAGATGCCATACACATTTTTAACTAGAGCAAAAATGGTTGGCCCAAATTAAAGAAAAATGAGCTTCTAAGTCAAGTGCCTACCTTGAAGATAACAACAGGCAGATCTTAATTTGCAGAGAAATACATGACTTGTGAATAACTATAATTTTTTTTTTTTGGCCGTGCCGTGTGGCATGTGAGATCTTAGTTCCCTGACCAGGGACTGAACCCATGCCCCCTGCAGTGGAAGCACTGAGTCCTAACCACTGGACTGCCAGGGAAGTCCCTCAAAAACTATAATTTTAAAATTATTTTGAATCACACCTATATTGTCTATATCTGAAATGATTTATTTAGTTATTTCAGAATGACTAAATAAATGATAGATAAATAGACAGCCTGACAGACAGCTAGCTAGCTATGGAGAAAACAGAGACATGATGGTGCCAACTGTGTTTAATCCCCCACCCAGATCTGTTTCATGAAATAGTCAAGATATTTTGATCTCTCAGCACAGAAGTTCTGTAGATTAAAAATAAGATCCTCTTTACTAAGCTACTATTGTACATCAGTAGGGTGTGGTTCAGAGAAGGTATTCAACATACTAATGTAAAATGAAATCTAATTCAGTTTTTTGAAAATGAAAAAATTAAATGGTCAATTTAGTTGACAGCAATCAAGGATGGAAAAAGCCAGTTAAATTGATTTCACCAGTTGCTTGGTGTCACACAGACAAGACAGATGGGCATCTTTTTAATTTCTTAGTGTTCTCCCATCTTCAGAGTTTACATTCCTTGATGAGACAATTCAATATTTAATGACTGCTTTTCAAAAGACTAAACTTTTTACTTACCTGGATCTTCCTCAAGTATACGTGTATACTTTTCCAACATGAAGGAGAAGAAGTTGGATAGCTGGACAAAATAAAAATACATTGATCAATTAATGAATCCCAAACAGGTACTGTTGATATTCCATGCAAGTCCCCTTTACTCCTCTGAAGTTCTCATCTCCCAGCTGCCATAGATGCTAATGGGTATCGCTTCTACCTGCCCTCCTCCTCCCCAGGATTGCCCTTGGCAGATGGGCAGCACCTCCCCCAGAGTTGCTTAGGATATAAGATATCCCTCCATCCTGGAGGGATGCCCATAGAAAATTACTAACTGAAGCAAGAGTATCACAGCCCAGACCCCCACCTCCCTTGCCACTGGGTGGGACAAACTGACACATTTCACGCTTCAGAGCTCCCAATGGGATCAGGCTGAGGTCAGACTTCTCCAGAAACCGTATTTTTGCCTAGCTTCTTCCCTGTCCTATCTTGCTTTCCTCACTCCCTTATAGGTTTTTCCTGAGAATACTCTCTCAGGAAGTCACTTGTACCAGAAGCCCCTATCTCAGACTCTGCTTCTAGGAAACCCACTTAAGACAGCTGCTAGATTTTTTTCATTATGATCTCTTCTATTTCTTTCGGTGGTGAGAATAAGGGATATTCTTAAATGCCAAATATATTTGGTAAATGAAGGAAGGAAGGGAGGGAGGAAGGGAAAGATGGAAATCTACCAGCATTCCAACCATCACCTAGATACTGCCTCTATGCCCACCAATTATCTGCAAAGACCTGCATGTATACAGCACAAATAACTTCCAAGCCCTGTCTCCCATGAAGAGTGAACACTAAGGAACCTTATCAATCTGGGAGTAGATCTGGCAGTTGAGGGAAGGAAGACCTTCCATACAAATATCACAATGTACGATTTTAACGCTGTTGATGGATTTGTCAATTAACAGTCAACAGAAATCACAATGAGATACCACTTCACACACACTAGGATGACTATCATCAAAAAAGACAAATAATAACAAATGTTGGCAAAGATGTGGCAAAATTAAAGCCCTCATACACTGCTGGTGGGAATGCAAACTGGTACAGCTACTTTGGAAAACAGTTTAGCAATTACTCAGAAAGTTAAACACAGACTTACTCGATGACCCAGCAATTCCACTCCTAGGTATATACCCAAGAGAACTGAACAAATATGTTCACAGAAAAACTTGCACACAAATATTCATAGTAGCATTATTTATAACAGCCAAAAAAGTGGAAGCAACCCAAATGAGTTATCCACTGAGGAAAGGATAAACAAAATGTGCTATATCTATACAACGGAATAAAATTCAGCAATAAAGAGGAATGAAGTATTGACACATGCTACAACATGGATGAACCTTGAAGACATTATGCTAAGTGAAAGAAGCCAGTCACAAAGGATCGCATATTGTGTGATTCCATTTATTTGAAATGGACAGAAAAGTCAAATCCGTAAAGACAAAGCAGATTAGTAGTTGCCAGGGGCTGGGCAGAAGGCGGGAATGGGGAGTGATGAAAATGTTCTAAAATATATTGTGGTGATGATTGCACAACTTTGTGAATAAACTAAAGGCCACTGAATTTTCTACATTTTTTTGGGAATTTTTGTATTTTATTTTATTTTTTATACAGCAGGTTCTTATTAGTCATCAACTTTATACACATCAGTGTATACATGTCAATCCCAATCGCCCAATTCATCCCACCACCACCACCACCCCCCGCGGCCTTCCCCCTTTGGTGTCGATACGTTTGTTCTCTACATCTGAGTCTCAATTTCTGCCCTGCAAAATGGTTCATCTGAACCATTTTTCTAGGTTCCACATATATGCGTTAATATACGATAATTGTTTTTCTCTTTCTGACTTACTTCACTCTGTATGACAGTCTCTAGATCCATCCACGTCTCAACAAATGACCCAATTTCGTTCCTTTTTATGGCTGTGTAATATTCCATTGTGTATATGTACCACATCTTCTTTACCCATTCATCTGTCAATGGGCATTTAGGTTGCTTCCATGACCTGGCCATTGTAAATAGTGCTGCAATGAACATTGGGGTGCACGTGTCTTTTTAAATTGTGGTTTTCTCTGAGTACATGCCCAGTAGTGGGATTGCTGGATCATATGGTAATTATATTTTTACTTTTTTAAGGAACCTCCATACTGTTCTCCATAGTGGCTATATAGGTTTACAATGCCACCAACAGCGCAACAGGGTTCCCTTTTCTCCACACCCTCTACAGCACTTGTTGTTTGTAGATTTTCTGATGATGCCCATTCTAACTGGTGTGAGGAGTGACGTTGAGCAGCTTTTCATGTGCTTCTTGGCCATCTGTATGTCTTCTTTGGAGAATTGTCTATTTAGGCCTTCTGCCGTTGTTTGTTTCTTTAATTTTGAGCTGCATGAGCTGTTTATATATTTTGGAGATTAACCCTTTGTTCGTTGGTTCATTTGCAAATATTATCTCCCATTCTGAGGGTTGTCTTTTCCTATTGCTTATGGTTTCCTTTGCTGTGCAAAAGCTTTTAAGTTTCATTAGGTCCCATTTGTTTATTTTTGTTTTTATTTCCATTACTCTAGGAGGTGGATCAAAAAAGATCTTGCTGTGATTTATGTCAGTGAGTGTTCTTCCTATGATTTCCTCTCAGAGTTTTATACTGTCCGGTCTTACATTAAGCTTGTGAATCCATTGTGAGTTTATTTTTGTGTATGGTGTTAGGGAGTATTCTAATTTCATTCTTTTACATGTAGCTGTCCAGTTTTCCCAGCACCACTTATTGAAGAGGCTGTCTTTTCTCCACTGTATATCCTTCCCTCCTTTATCAAAGATAAGGTGACCATATGTGTGTGGGTTTATCTCTGGGCTTTCTATCCTGTTCCATTGATCTATATTTCTGTTTTTGTGCCAGTACCATACTGTCTTGATTACTGTAACCTTGTAGTATAATCGGAAGTCAGGGAGCCTGATTCCTCCAGCTCCATTTTTCGTTCTCAAGATTGCTTTGGCTATTCGGGGTCTTTTGTGTTTCCATACAAATTGTGAAATTTTTTGTTCTACTTCTGTGAAAAATGCCAGTGGTAGTTTGATAGGGATTGCATTGAATCTGTAGATTGCTTTGGGTAGTAGAGTCATTTTCACAATGTTGATTCTTCCAATCCAAGAACATGGTATATCTCTCCACCTATTTGTATCATCTTTAATTTCTTATTTTTTGGAAGAGTTTGAGAAGGATGGTGCTAGCTCTTCTCTAAATGTTTGATAGAATTCACCTATGAAGCCATCTGGTCCTGGACTTTTGTTTGCTGGAAGATTTTAAATCATAGTTTCAACTTCATTACTTGTGATTGCTCTGTTCATATTTTCTATTTCTTCCTAGTTTAGTCTTGGAAGGTTATACTTTCCCAAGAATTTGTCCATTTCTTCCAGGTTGTCCATTTTATTGGCATAGAGTTGCTGGTAGTAGTCTCTTAAGATACTTTGTATTTCTGCGGTATCTTTTGTAACTTCTCCTTTTTCATTTCTAATTTTATTGAATTGAGCCCTCTCCCTCTTTTTCTTGATGAGTCTTGCTAAGAGTTTATCAATTTTGTTTATCTTCTCAAAGAACCAGCTTTTAGTTTTATTGATATTTGCTATTGTTTTCTTTGTTTCTGTTTCATTTATTTCTCATCTGATCTTTATGATTTCTTTCCTTCTGCTAACTTTGAGTTTTGTTTCTTCTTCTTCCTCTAGTTCCTTTGGGTGTAAGGTTAGATTGTTTATTAGAGATTTTTTCTTGTTTCTTGAGGTAGGCTTGTACAGCTATAAACTTCCCTCTTACAACCGCTTTTGCTGCATCCCATAGGTTTTAGATTGTCGTGTTTTCATTGTCATTTGTCTCTAGGTATGTTTTGATTTCCTCTTTGATTTCTTCAGTGATCTCTTGGTTATTTAGTAATGTAGTGTTTAGTCTCCATGTGTCTGTGTTTTTTACATTATCCCCCTGTAATTCATTTCTAATCTCATAGTGCAGTGGTCAGAAAAGATGCTTGATATGATTTCAATTTTCTTAAATTTACTGAGGCTTGATTTGTGACCCAAGATGTGTTCTATCCTGGAGAATGTTCTGTGCGCACTTGAGAAGAAAGTGTAATCTGCTGTTTTTGGATGGAATGTCCGATAAATATTAATTAAATCTATCTGGTCTATTGTGTCATTTAAAGCTTGTGTTTCCTTATTAATTTTCTGTTTGGATGATCTGTCCATTGGTGTAAGTGAGGTGTTAAAGTCCCCCACTATTATTGTGTTACTGTCGATTTCCTCTTTTACAGGTGTTAGCAGTTGTCTTATGTATTGAGGTGCTCTTATGTTGGGTGCATATATATTTATAATTGCTATATCTTCTTCTTGGATTGATCCCATTGATCATTATGTAGTGTCCTTCCTTGTCTCTTGCAACATTCTTTGTTTTAAAGTCTATTTTATCTGATATGAGTATTGCTACTCCAACTTTCTTTTGATTTCCATTTGCATGCAATTCTGAATGAGATCCTTGCGGTAGAGTAATCTTGGTTGTAGGTTCTTCCTTAGCATCACTTTATCATGTCACTCCCTTCTGGCTTGTAGAGTTTCTGCTGAGAAATCAGCTGTTAACCTTATGGGAGTTCCCTTGTATGTTATTTGTCGTTTTTCCCTTGCTGCTTTCAATCATTTTTCTTTGTCTTTAATTTTTGCCTATTCGATTACTATGTGTATCGTCATGTTTCTCCTTGGGTTTATCCTGTATGGGACCCTCAGCACTTCCTGGACTTGGGTGGCTATTTCCTTTTCTATGTTAGGGAAGTTTTCAACTAGAATCTCTTCAAATATTTTCTCTGGTCCTTTCTCTCTCTCGTCCTTCTGGGACCCCTGTAATGCGAAAGTTGTTGCCTTTAATGTTGTCCCAGAGGTCTCTTAGGCTGTCTTCATTTCTTTTCATTCTTTTTTCTTTAGTCTGTTCCACAGCAGTGAATTCCACCATTCTGTCTTCCAGGTCACTTATCCGTTCTTGTGCCTCAGTTATTCTGGTATTGATTCCTTCTAGTGTAGTCTTCATTTCAGTTATTGTACTGTTCATCTCTGTTTGTTTGTTCTTTAATTCTTCTAGGTCTTTGTTAAACATTTCTTGCATCTTCTTGATCCTTGTCTCCATTCTTTTTCTAGGTCCTGGATCATCTTCACTATCATTATTCTGAATTCTTTTTCTGGAAGGTTGCCTATCTCCACTTCATTTAGTTGTCTTCTGGGGTTTTATCTGGTTCCTTCATCTGGTACATAGCCCTCTGCCTTTTCACCTTGACCATTCTGTCTTCCAGGTCACTTATCCGTTCTTGTGCCTCAGTTATTCTGGTATTGATTCCTTCTAGTGTAGTCTTCATTTCAGTTATTGTACTGTTCATCTCTGTTTGTTTGTTCTTTAATTCTTCTAGGTCTTTGTTAAACATTTCTTGCATCTTCTTGATCCTTGTCTCCATTCTTTTTCTAGGTCCTGGATCATCTTCACTATCATTATTCTGAATTCTTTTTCTGGAAGGTTGCCTATCTCCACTTCATTTAGTTGTCTTCTGGGGTTTTATCTGGTTCCTTCATCTGGTACATAGCCCTCTGCCTTTTCACCTTGTCTTTCTGTGAATGTGGTTTTTGATTCACAGGCTGCAGGATTGTAGTTCTTCTTGCTTCTGCTGTCTGCCCTCTGGTGGATGAGGCTATCTAAGAGGCTTGTGCAGGTTTCCTGATGGGAGGGACTTGCGGTGGGTAGAGCTGACTGTTGCTCTGGTGGGCAGAGCTCAGTAAAACTTTAATCCGCTTGACTGCTGATGGGTGGGGCTGGGTTCCCTCCCTGTTGGTTGTGTGGCCTGAGGCAGCCCAACACTGGAGCCTACCTGGGCTCTTTGGTGGGGCTAATGGCAGACTCTGGGAGGGCTCATGTCAAGGAGTACTTCCCAGAACTTCTGCTGCCAGTGTCCTTGTCCCCACGATGAGCCACAGCCATCCCCCGCCTCTGCAGGAGACCCTCCAACACTAGCAGGTAGGTCTGGTTCAGTCTCCCCTGGGGTCACTGCTCCTTCCTCTGGGTCCCACTGCACACACTACTTTGTGTGTGTCCTCCAAGAGTGGAGTCTCTGTTTGCCCCAGTCCTGTTGAAGTCCTGCAATCAAATCCCACTAGTCTTCAAAGTCTGATTCTCTAGGAATTCCTCCTCCCGTTGCCGGACCCCCAGGTTGGGAAGCTTGACGTGGGGCTCAGAACCTTCACTCCAGTGGGTGGACTTTTGTGGTATAAGTGTTCTCCAGTCTGTGAGACACCCACCCAGCAGTTATGGGATTAGATTTTGCTGTGATTGCACCTCTCTTACCGTCTCATTGTGGCTTCTCCTTTGTCTTTGGATGTGGGGTATCTTTTTTGGTGAGTTCCAGTGTCTTCCTGTCAATGATTGTCCAGCAGCTACTTGTGATTCTGGTGTTCTCACAAGAGGGAGTGAGAACATGTCCTTCTACTCCACCGTCTTGGTTCAGGCTCGAATTTTCTACTTTTTTTTTTTTTTTTTTTTTTTGGTACGCGGGCCTCTCACTGTTGCGGCCTCTCGCGTTGCAGAGCACAGGACAGGCTCAGTGGCCATGGCTCATGGGCCCAGCCGCTCCGCGGCATGTGGGATCTTCGCGGACCGGGGCATGAACCCGTGTCCCCTGCATCGGCAGGCGGACTCTCAACCACTGCGCCACCAGGGAAGCCCGAATTTTCTACTTTAAATGGGTGAATTGTATCCCAATAAATTTGTTATTAAAGAACACTCAATATTTAAAGAATGTACTAATACTGGAATGTTTGTGTACAAAGCTTATCAATTTGAGAGCTCACCCTCCCTTTATCTCCATCACTATATTCTACAGTACTTAAAAGGACAGTCAATGCTGTGAACTGCTAAAGGAATACCTGACTGAATCATAGTATATAATTTTTATAGCTACCAAGAATAAATTTAGCAATTTCTTTAATTCTTTTTGAAATTTTAATTATTTTAAATATTTATTATTTTTATTTATTATTTTTATTTTAATTATGTTTATTATGTGATAAATTTATAAACATATGATTGTTGAAAACTACAAAAGATACAGAATGAGGGGCTTCCCTGGTGGCGCAGTGGTTGCGCGTCCGCCTGCCGATGCAGGGGAACCGGGTTCGCGCTCCGGTCCGGGAGGATCCCACATGCCGCGGAGCGGCTGGGCCCGTGAG
>NC_041234.1:3073384-3075504 GCF_002837175.3 Physeter macrocephalus | reverse complement strand
GCTGGGCCTGCGCGTCCGGAGCCTGTGCTCCGCAACGGGAGAGGCCACAGCAGAGGGAGGCCCGCATACCACAAAAAAAAAAAGAAAAAAAAAAAAAAAAGATACAGAATGAAAATGAGAAGTCCCCTTCCACCCACTTCCACCCACCAACCATGCTTCTCCCCAGAAATAACCACAGTAAATACTTTCTGTATATCTTTTTCCAGACTTTTACGGTATCTTTCATTTTCTTTCACATATATGGGATAAAACTCTTCATATTGTTCCACAAGTTGATTTTTTCATTAACAAATATGTTGTACTAGATCTTTCCAAGATCTTTTTATTGTTAAAAGTACTTTTTTTCTATTAATAAGCATAAAGCTGGATTTACGTACCGCTTTTGCAAGCTTGACAAAGTCCTTCCTCATCCATCTATATTTTCTTCTAGACTTTTCATATGTTTGCGCCCTGCTCCCAGGAAATTCTTCCATTTATTTAACTCCTTAAAGTAATTTTTTTACTTCATAAAGTAACAACTTTACTATTAGGGCACATACCAAAAAAACAGAATGAGACCATTTTTTACTAGTGAACTAGACATCTGGCAGCCCTCTTAAAAATATGAACTTCAGAACTGAAAAACACCATCCTCTTCCCAAATCATACTCTCTCAGTAGCTAGTTCCAAAACAATGTCACTATATCTTCTATAAAAGTCTTTCACCAAGGTTCCTCAGCTTAAAATGCACTCAAACTTTCATTCTTTCAATAAAAGGGGTAAAGGAAAGCATTTTTTTTTTTTTTTTTTTTGTGGTATGCAGGCCTCCCTCTGTTGTGGCCTCTCCCGTTGCGGAGCACAGGCTCCGGACGCGCAGGCCCAGCGGCCATGGCTCACGGGCCCAGCTGCTCCGCGGCATGTGGGATCCTCCCAGACCGGGGCGCGAACCCGGTTCCCCTGCATCGGCAGGCGGACGCGCAACCACTGCGCCACCAGGGAAGCCCCAAGGAAAGCATTTTAACAAAATAAGAGACAAGCTTGCAAAACAGACCTGCAATTGGCCTTGTTCATCAGTGTATTCGATGGACTGGAAGATGGAGAGGGCATGGCATTGTCTGGTCTTCAACCAAGCTCTACGACATCGGTACCAGTTCTGGATGACCAATGCGGATTTTAGCGCTGCAGACCCACAGGATATGAAAGGGAAAGAAAAACAGTTACTATGGAGCTATGTGGGGAAGGTAAGTGCTTCTGAAAAAATCAGTCCACCTGGATTTCTAGGTTCTAAGAACATAAAAACTACAGACATCGAGATGTTCCTTTATGTTTTTGTACAATGTCCTCAAGTCTCAAATACTCAGGAATAATGATGACCCAGCCATCAAGTGTAGCATTTTTGGAGCCTGAATTTGAATCCCAACTCTGCTAACTATGGTCTATGTGATTTTGGGAAAGTTATTAGAACTCTCAAAGCTTCAGTTTCCTCGTCTGGCACTATTTGAAGTCTATGTATGCCCTATGAAGTAGCAATTCCATTCTTCATTAAATACCCTGAAGCAATTCTCACACAGTCCATAAAGGAGACATACGGGTATACAATGCTTCTTTGTTGGCGGCCGCAGGGAGTTTGACACCAACGCAACCTGGCTGTCCACTGCTAGGAGGGAGAAGATGTGACTGTGGTGGGTGTACACCATGGAGTATTATGCCACAACTGGAAGCGATATATAGCAACGTGGATGGGTCTTCAAAATACAGTGCTTCACAACCTAAGTGTCCATCAACAGATGAATGGATAAAGAAGATGTGGCACATATATATAATGGAATATTACTCAGCCATAAAAAGAAACAAAATTGAGTTATTTGTAGTGAGGTGGATGGACCTGGAGTCTGTCATACAGAGTGAAGTAAGTCAAAAACAGAAAAACAAATACCATATGCTAACACATATATATATGGAATCTAAGGGGAAAAAATGTCATGAACAGACTAGGGGTAGGACGGGACTAAAACACAGACCTACTAGAGCATGGACTTGAGGATAAGGGGAGGGGGAAGGGTAAGCTGTGACGAAGTGAGAGAGTGGCATGGACATATATACACTACCAAATGTAGGGTGGATAGCTAGTGGGAAGCAGC
>NC_041234.1:3063383-3073125 GCF_002837175.3 Physeter macrocephalus | reverse complement strand
GGAGGGAGGGAGACGCAAGAGGGAAGAGATATGGGAACATATGTATATGTATAACTGATTCACTTTGTTGTAAAGCAGAAACTAACACACCATGGTAAAGCAATTATACTCCAATAAAGATGTTAAAAAAAAATATATATATATATATAGTGCTTCAATTAGAACAGTTATCAAAAAGTTAGAGACAGAATGGAATATAACATGATACCATTTTATATAAATTTAAAACACACCCACACGAAACCACAATATACATTTTGTAAGAATATACAGAAAGGAAAAGATACTAAAAATAAGAGATTGGTTATTTGTGGGGGGTGGGTGAATGAATGAGCATAGAGTATATGGTTAAAAGGGAATAAACTAATGAACTAACTACCATAAGAAAGGGCCTTAAAAAAAAAAATTTAAGGGCTTCCCTGGTGGCGCAGTGGTTGAGAGTCCGCCTGTCGGTGCAGGGGACACGAGTTCGTGCCCCGGTCCGGGAAGATCCCACATGCCGCGGAGCGGCTGGGTCCGTGAGCCATGGCCACTGAGCCTGCGCGTCCGGAGCCTGTGTTCCGCAATGGGAGAGGCCACAACAGTGAGAGGCCCGTGTACCGCAAAAAAAAAAAAAAAAAAAAAAAGAAAGGGCCTTGTGCAGACCAATGATGACAATGTACAACATAGTGAGAAGTATGAATCACTCCACCTTCTCCACCTGCAATTCAACTGATAAAAGACAGATGGATAAATGAACACACCTCCCTCCTTCACAGAGTTACTATGAGGATGAAATGAGATACTACAGGTGAAGAGTTTAGTCCAGTGCCCAGTGTAAAGCATTTACTAAATAAATGGCAACTATAGTGACAAGTATTGTGCTGTTTGTGGATTACTCAGGCACGCTGACTCTCTTCTGGGGCTGGGAGCCTTTGAACCATCCTGTAGCTTCATAGTTTTGAAGAAAGAAATCAGGTGAGAGAGAATGAGATTTTAAATATAGTCTCTTATGCCTTTCTCAACTTTTAGAGTGACGAGTAATCAACACCAGCTGGCTCCTTTTATTCATGCTATAATTTTTCCCAGTTAGCACATAAGAATTAAGAGTTAACTCTAACAAGAACAATTTGAGCTCTGAAGCAGCAATCCAGCCTCTTGGCTTAGTACTGCTGTGGTATAACGAGTATACACTATTAATCTGAGGGTGTGTGTTTATGAGCTTCTCCAAGGCTTTTGGGTTCCAGAGACCCTTGTTTCATTATTCAGCTCTCAGAAAACCCCAGGAAATAGGCGTAAGGTCAAGTACCATTATCTTTATAGGGAAAAACCACAGGGAGAAGAAATCAAGTGACGTTCAATATCACAAAGTGAAGAGTTGGTAGTACCATGTCTGAAATCTCCAGTGTTCTCACCATATCATCATGCAGAGCCCAGGTTCACCTGAAAGGTCTGTTCTGTGGGACAGTCACTGTCATGACCAACCAAGCCTCAGCTCAGGGGCTCTGTTCACCAAACACAACGGAACTGTTCCAGGTCTATTTACTGAGGGCCAGGCAATGGACTCATCTCTGCAGTCAGTCCTCGCCATACTGTGAAGCTGGGAGAGACTAACTTACTTAAGGGCACTTAGCCAGTAAGTTGAAGTGGACAGCAAGGAATTGCACCCACCTCTCAACCTCTTAACCTCCATAGAGCTATTGATCTTTTTCTGTGCCTCACTGTCTTCGTCCACACAATGACGTAGTGGAATAAATGATCACTAAAGTCTCTTCTATTTAGGATTAGCAACACACAAAAAAAATCAAGCTTAGTGTTATTTCTATAATTAACAGTAGAACAAAGTAGCTACCATACGTTAATGGTCTACTACAAGACATTTAGTCCCCACAAGTATTATCATCTCCATGTTACACATAAGGAAACTTCAGGTTCAGAGAGGCTAGCAACTTCTAGTGCCCTCAAAGACTTCCTAATTATATATAATATTTCATTAAAAAATTCACAAACTAATGTGAACAAACAGGTTACCACCTCAGAACCCAAGAGCCAGGAGCAGAAGAGCCATGCCAACCAGGACGCACAGGGCTCACTTCCTTAGAGTCCACAGTCTTGGCTCAAACGTTGCCTTCTCCGTGAGGACTTTCCTGAATACCGCTTGTAAAATGGCACCCATCCCCCATTGCCTCTCTCCTTCTTTCCCTCCACAGCACTTATCACCATCTGATATAGCATATATTTTACTCATTTGTTACTGTCTGTCTCCTTTCACTAGAATGTAATCTCCATAAAGGCTGGGATTTTGGTCCACTGGGTTAGCTGCTGTGTACCCTGAGTCTGGAACAGTCCCTGGAACATAGTAGATGCTTGATAAATATTTGTTGAATGAATGAATGAGTGAAATTACTATTTAGTTAAAAGTTCCTGTCTTGCGTTCCTCTTCATGCTAATTGGTGAATCTTATGTTTGGTTTTCTTTTGTTTTTTAAATAGGAGTTTACTTGACAGTCCTTTAAATAAGAAGTTTTATATTCAGAACGGTTAAGTCATTTAAAGACTCTGCTTTTGAAATTCTGCTATCAGAGGCCTCCTGAGGAGGCAACAGGATGAGTGAATATTTAATGTAACTTTAAGGGGCCTGATATCCAAGCAGGAAGAGAGACACAAGTGTGATAGAACTGATTAAAATGAATTCAAATGAACTGGAAAGAGAATGAACCATCTATTGGCAAAAAGCTTTAAACAAGGAGGAAAAGCATCTATTACCTCAGCTGTTCAAAGCACGATGAGAATAGGGTATGCCTCAACTCTGGGACCACAGTTTTTTCACTGTTACTTTTGTTTACAGATATCTGCCATCTGCTAGAGTATGTGTCTGTCCCAGCGAGACTTTCAACTTCACTGGAAAAACAGCTCAAAGCACATGCCCAGCAGACATGAGATGGTCACAAAGCCTGCTTCTTGAGCAGCAAGGCAGGGACCCTATAAGGCTCGCTTCTCCAGAAACTCTGACATCCCTGCAGAGCAAGGGCACAACATAGGATCCTTGTCCCTGGAAAGTATTTTTCTTAAACAAGAGGGAAACGAGAGGAAAGCATGAGGTCCAGCCTCCAAAACAAGGACAGATATTTTAAACAAAACTAACACTTTCCCAAATGACAAGAGATCATAGTTTTATCATTCTTGGAAACATATGGCCTTCCAGTCAGAGAAGGGCAAGAAATAGAGGTCAATACTTTGACTTTTTATTTACCCACATACTCGCCCACCCACCAACCCATCCACATGGGATAATAAAAATAAGTTCTGAATTTGTAATCTGGAGATTTCTGTTTTGGTCCTAACTCAACCAGGTGCCAACTGTGTAACCTCAGGCAAATCGCTTAACCTCTCTGGTCCTCAGTTTCTCACGTGAACAATGATAACTTGGGATTATGTGACCTCTAAGATTCTTTCCAATTATAAAATACTCTAATTCGTCCCTCTATTTTTTTAATGCCCCAGCTGCAGCCTACCTGGCCTATAGCAAAGCTGAAAATAACCATTAAAGGACAAAATAGGATGGGTAAATATGAACACTCAAATCAGAAGCTTCTGGATACAAAAGACAAATTCTAATGGCTACTCAAAAAAAAAAAATCTGAATTATCCTTGTAGAAAAAATCCAAGTCAATTCACTAATATCCTTGGCTTTCCCATCAAGGAACCGTAGCCAAAGTTTGCTAGCAATTGGTCTAGGAACAAACATTTCACCTATCACTTCTCCTTTAAATGGCCTAAAACATGATTACTGTATATATTCTGTTAACTGGTACAAGTGATAGCCAATAGAAGATGGGGAGAGGGCTCCCTGGTGGTGCAGTGGTTGGGAGTCCGCCTGCCGATGCAGAGGACGTGGGTTCGTGCCCCGGTCCGGGAAGATCCCACGTGCCGCCGAGCGGCTGGGCCCGTGAGCCGTGGCCGCTGAGCCTGCGCGTCCGGAGCCTGTGCTCCGCAACGGGAGAGGCCACAGCAGTGAGAGGCCCGCGTACCGCAAAAAAAAAAAAAAAAAAAAAGAAGAAGATGGGGAGAAACGGATGGGGAAGAAAGTGAAGACAAGAGGGGGTGGGGATACAGAGACACATGAGAAGGGTCTAAAGTCCAGAGGTTTCAATGAAATTTGAGAGATCAGAGAATGGGATAATGATCATAGAGATCGCAGAGGTGGAGCTGACCCAGGTGGCCACAGGGGCCAGGAAATGGGAACGAGCAGCTGAAGTGGAGCAGGTGAATGATTGTTCTGAAACAATCATTATCGTGAAAATACAAAGTTTTAAAAATTATTATTGTATAAGAAATTTAGCTATGTAAAAGATTTACTATCATTTTAAATCATTAAAATATTTTCTTGTAGGAAGTATGTTCTATTCAACTATTCAATAATGACCTTTAATCCTCACTCAGAAAAAAAAATTAAATATCTTGACTACAATTCTGTTTTATGTCTCCCTTGTTATTAATTACTAATCTGAGTTATACTGCCACATTCTTTCACCCAAGATCAAATATAATGAGCATTAAATTTTTGTCTTTTGCAGCTGCTAAAAAGATAATGCAGTATAAAGCCATAATCGTATAGAAAAGTGTTCTGAGTACGGGAAATACAGGCATACCTTGCAGATATTTCAGGTTAGGTTTCAGACCACCACAACAAAATGAATAATGCAATAAAGAGTCACGTGAATTTTTTTGTTTCCCAGTGCATATAAAAGCTATGTTTATACTATATTGTAGCCTACTAAGTGTGCAATAGCATTATGCCTAAAAAAAGTACATACCTTAATTTAAAAATATTTCACTGCTAAAAAAATGTCAAAACAATTACGATAGTAACATCAAGGATTCCTGATCACAGATCATCATAACAAATATAATAAAATGAAAAAGTTGAAAATACTGTGAGAATTACCAAAATGTGACACAGAGACACAAAGTGAGCAAATGCTGTTGGAAAAACGGTGGCAACACGGTTGCCACAAACCTTCAATTTGTAAAAAATACAATATCTGTGAAGCACAATAAAGCAAAGTGCAATAAAACAAGGCATACCTAAAACTGGCAATTGGGGCTGAGGTACTGCTCTTTCTTACACTGAATTGATACGTATCTGTCTGTAACAGGATTTTCTAATAATTAAAAGGATCCAACTACAAGGCTGGCTTCTTTGTGAATTACTTAGTCAAGGCTGGAATCTGGTAAAAAAAAAATAAAGAGGTGGGACTTCATATCCTTTCAGCAGTACTTTCTACCTTCTAAAGGCTCATGATTCTAGAGTGGATATCTAAATAGTCCATGTCAGAGTCTCCTAATACTTGACATTTCTAAAGCAGAGGTGGATTAATCACAAAGCAAATAGAGAAAAAGATGAAGATGAATTTAATTGGTATAAAGAACAAAAAGGATGTTTGGCTTTCTGTTTCCCTGTTTCATGTAGGCAATGAATGTGTCTGTAGTATCAATCCTATATAAACCTCAAGGCCAACACATTATCATATTAAAAAGTAAGTAATTAACTAAAAATAGTTATTGAGAGGGATCATAATTTCAGATGAAGAAAGCAGTCTCCTTTTACAAAGAAAAGTACTTGTTTAAAATGATTCCCAATTGATGCCAACAAACTAGGGATTATAGTTTATGATGTGGGCTGAAAATAAAGATATGGCAGTTTTGGCATACTGATGATAATTAAAGCCATGGGGCTAAAGTCACCCAAGGAGAGCATTAGAGTGACAACATAAGACGGCCAAGAGGAACCCAGAGGAACCCCAATATTTAAAAGTTGGGAGAAAATAGAGCCCTCATCAACAGTTAAAACAGAGACATAAAAGGAAACCAGGAGAAGATGCTGTCCCTGAAGCTAAGGGCCATGAGTATTTTAAGACGGCAGTGTACAGGAGTGCCAGGTGCTGCCAGGAAGTCAAGCAAAGTAAGTACTGAAAATGCTCCATGGGATTTCAAGGTCATTCAAGAACTTGTCTAAATCATATTCCACAGGATGGGATAAATGAGAAGGTAGGAGACAGCAGTGTGAACACATCCTTCAGGAG
Organism: Physeter macrocephalus; assembly: GCF_002837175.3. NCBI lineage: Eukaryota > Metazoa > Chordata > Mammalia > Artiodactyla > Physeteridae > Physeter > Physeter macrocephalus. The sequence continues at coordinate 3,067,061 of NC_041234.1, read as the reverse complement.
CAAGCTCTCTGAAAGGGAGGAGAAAGAGCAGTGACTGGAGGGGACAAGAGGGCTAGGGAAAGCTCTTCTTCCAAAGGGAAGGAAAACACAGTTACAAAGGGCGATTCTGCACAACTGCGAAATTCTGAATATGAACTATATGTTAGAGAATATTACTCTATTAATTTTAATTTTTCCAGTGTAATATAGTATTGCAGTTATGGAAGAGAATATCCCTCGTTTTAGGACATTAATGCTAAAGTATATAGAGGTTAATATCTAATGTATGCAACTTACCAATACTTTCAAATAGAGAGGGAAATGGAGCTGGAGAGAAAGAAGGAAGAGAGAGAGAGAGAGAGAGAGAGGGAGAGACAGAATGGTAAAGTTAACAACGTGAATCTAGGTAAAGTGCATGGGGTATTCATTGTATTATTCTTTCATCTTCTCTGACGGTTTGCAGTTTTTAAAAATAAGATGTTGGGGGAAAAACAAAGCAGAATGGTCAAACCCCCTGCTCAAAAAAAAAAAAAGGAAAAAAGAGGAAAGGCACTAGAACCTGTTAAAATGTTAATGAAGTATCAGCTTAGGGAGTGAGGGGGGGAGGCAGAAGGGGAAGAGCAATGCCCCTCACTCCTACACATGCACCTGCAGCTACACAGTACAGTCATAGTCCTTTGAGTGACAAGAACTTTAAAGAACATCTTATCTGATGTCCCATTTCACTGAAGAGGAAAATGAAGGAGGTTCCAGCTCACAGGGATTTCTGCTAGACTACACAGTGCCAGTAAAGACTGTTTGATGGCAATTATAACCAAGAATCCTCCAACACAATAACAAGAAGGATGGCAAGGGCTCCTCTAAATTTTCTTTCAGAAAATTCTTTAGAGAACAACAAAGATAAAGGAAACGGTGGTGTTCATAGTTTTTCCATGAAAGTCCCAAATTTAAATATGCAGCATTGTAAAGGAGTTAACACCAGGAAAGAGGAGGCTGGGGGGATACAGGGCTGGGGGTGAAGGGAGGGGATCCCTCGGGCAGTTATGAATGGTTTGATTATTAGATTTTTTTAAACAGCTAGGTTAACTACATGTTATTCCAAGAATTAAAGAAATATTTTGTTTTGTTAAAAAAGAGACAACAGGACCAAAATGGAGTCACTTGTGCTAAGCTCCGTGTCAGTAAACCGAGACTTAATACATAACCTAATTGTATTTTCCAGCCTCTCCTAGGAATTTTAACCAGTCTAGAATTTCCTGGCCAGCACTAGTGAGGTAATCAACCTGACAGACCCTTGTCTTCCCGCAAAGGAAGGTAACGTTGCCTGAAATATTCCTTTCTTTCTGTTTATGACTTCCCTATCTTACCCCTTTCTGCCTTTAAAAACCTCTCCTTCTCTGCAGTTTTTTGAAGCTCCTTTCTGTTTTCTGGATGGGATGCTGCCCCATTCATGAATCACTGAATAAAGCCAATTAGATCTTCAAATTTACTCCGTTGAATTTTCTTTTTTTAACAGGTTTGGTGGCGGCACCGGCAGGACTGAAGGAGACTTCTGATGTCTTCAGCTACAATGAGAAACAAAGGTGTGGTACCCGTGAACACTTCTGATTTCTCTTTCTCACCATTTCTGAGGGCTGTGGGTAATTTCCTCTCAATTCTGAGTCCTGCTCTCTTTGCAGGAAGCTCCTGATCTAACTGGCTTTCCAGTATATATTACCCCTTTTTGGAAACCCAGTGTAGTCCACAGTCTTCATTTTGGGGGTCTGCTGGCTCACTCCTTTCCCCAGTTCCAATTTGGGAATTGCTGGTGGTGCACACAATGCCTTCTCCTGGCCAGTCCACAGTAACATCTCTTGGTTACTGCTGGTGTGTCGAAGTACATGTTTGTCTCGTTTTGTGTAGATAAAGGCTACTGCTAATGGGAATCTTAGAAGCCACAAAAAAGCTGCAAAAATTGATGGACACGAGTCTAGCACTTTGAAAGCTGTTAGAGTGCTTGCCACCTAATTCTAAAAGACTCCTATGTTAGGATAAGGTGGCCACTGAATGGGTCAGATTGACACTAGGTTGCCCACCAACCTCAAGAAAATTTCTGTGCAACAAGGTACACTATAAAACACCATACAATCTCCAACCCAGCAGCATACCTGTCTTAGCTATTAGTTTGGCTCTGAGAGACCCAAAGGTTTAGCTAAAAATAAATTAATAATAATAATAATAATAACTGGGATCCTTAAGTTCTAAGGAGTTAAGGGTGCCACATTCTGACACCTATGCTTACTTTATGTCTAAAAACTGTGATCCAGGGCTTCCCTGGTGGCACAGTGGTTAAGAATCCGCCTGCCAATGCAGGGGACATGGGCTCGAGCCCTGGTCCAGGAAGATCCCACATGCCTCGGAGCAACTAAGCCCATGCGCCACAGCTACGGAGCCTGCGTTCTAGAGCCCGTGAGCCACAACTACTGAGCCCACGTACCACAACTGCTGAAGCCCACACACCTAGAGCCCGTGCTCCACAACAAGGGAAGCCACCGCAATGAGAAGCCCACGCACCACAACAAAGAGCAGCCCCCGCTCTCCACAACTAGAGAAAGCCCGTGCGCAGCAACGAAGACCCAACGCAGCCAAAAATAAATAAATTAATTAATTTAAAACTTTTTAAAAATTAAAAAAAAAGAAACTGTGACCCAGGAAGTTATAAATATCTACAAAAATGACAAAATCTTACTAAAAACAGTCTAGAATTAGACAAGATCATTGCTTTGCATCCTGGGAACTTAGCTTGATAACAATCAGGTTAGGGGCCCCAAAATATGGGCAACAGAAAAGTGGGTTGTACTCCATTTGCAACTAAATATGGCTGGACAGAAATGTGGCTTGAACTTCATTTGCAGCTAAGGATCTTACCAAACTGCTACAGGCCCTCAGGGAAATTACAACGGCCATTAAGAGGAACATTCCAATTAGAAGAGATCATTTAAGAAGTGCAGTTGAGAGCTCGACCCACCATCAGTCCCTCCCATCAGGAAACTTCCACAAGCCTCTTAGATAGCCTCATCCACCAGAGGGCAGACAGCAGAAGCTAGAAGAACCACAATCCTGCAGCCTGTGGAACAAAAACCACATTCACAGGAAGACAGACACGATGAAAAGGCAGAGGGCTACGTGCCAGATGAAGGAACAAGATAAAACCCCAGAAAAACAACTAAATGAAATGGAGATAGGCAACCTTCCAGAAAAAGAATTCAGAATAATGATCACATTCACAGAAAGATAGACAAGATGAAAAGGCAGAGGGCTACGTGCCAGATGAAGGAACAAGATAAAACCCCAGAAAAACAACTAAATGAAATGGAGATAGGCAACCTTCCAGAAAAAGAATTCAGAATAATGATAGTGAAGATGATCCAGGACCTAGAAAAAGAATGGAGGCAAGGATCAAGAAGATGCAAGAAATGTTTACCAAACATCTAGAAGAATTTAAAGAACAAACAAACAGAGATGAACAATACAATAACTGAAATGAAAAATACACTAGAAGGAATCAATACCAGAATAACTGAGGCAGAAGAATGGATAAGTGACCGGGAAGATAGAATGGTGGAATTCACTGCTGCAGAACAGAATAAAGAAAAAAGAATGAAAACAAATGAAGACAGCCTAAGAGACTTCTGGGACAACATTAAAGGCAACAACATT
>NC_041234.1:3061875-3063215 GCF_002837175.3 Physeter macrocephalus | reverse complement strand
ATCAAGCCTCAGTAAATTTAAGAAAACTGAAATCATATCAAGCATCTTTTCTGACCACAATGCTATGAGAATAGAAATCAATTACAGGGAAAAAAACGTAAAAAACACAAACACATGGAGGCTAAACAATACATTACTAAATAATGAAGAGATCACTGAAGAAGTCAAAGAGGAAATCAAAAAATACCTAGAGACAAATGACAATGAAAACACGACAATCCAAAACCTATGCGATACAGCAAAAGCAGTTCTAAGAGGGAAGTTTATAGCTATACAAGCCTATCTCAAGAAACAAGAAAAATCTGAAATAAACAATTTAACGTTACACCTAAAGGAACTAGAGAAAGAACAAACAAAACCCAAACTTAACAGAAGGAAAGAAATCATAAAGATCGGAGCAGAAATAAATGAAACAGAAACAAAGAAAACAATAGCAAAGATCAATAAAACTAAAAGCTGGTTCTTTGAGAAGATAAAATTGACAAACCATTAGCCAGACTCAACAAGAAGAAGAGGGAAAGGACTCAAATCAATGAAATTAGAAATGAAAAAGGAGAAGTTACAACAGACACCGCAGAAATACAAAGCATCCTAAGAGATTACTATAAGCAACTCTATGCCAATAAAATGGACAACCTGGAAGAAATGGGCAAATTCTTAGAAAGGTATAAACTTCCAAGACTGAACCAGGAAGAAAGAGAAAATATGAACAGACCAATCACAAGTAATGAAACTGAAACTGTGATTAAAAATCTTCCAACAAAGAGAAGTCCAGGACCAGATGGCTTCACAGGTGAATTCTATCAAACATTTAGAGAAGAGCTAACACCCATCCTCCTCAAACTCTTCCAAAAACTGCAGAGGAAGGAACACTCCCAAACTCATTCTTTTTTTTTTTAAATAAATTTATTTATTTGGCTTTGTTAGGTCTTCGCCGCTGTGCGTGGGCTTTCTCTAGTTGCGGCAAGCGAGGGCTACTCTTTGTTGAGGTGCGCGGGCTTCTCCTCGCGGTGGCTTCTCTTGTTGCAGAGCATGGGCTCCAGGCACGCAGGCTCAGGAGTTGTGGGGTACGGGCTTATTTACTCCGCGGCATGTGGGATCTTCCCAGACCAGGGCTCAAACCCGTGTCCTCTACAATCACAGGCAGATTCTTAACAATTGCGCCACCAGGGACGCCCGTCCAAACTCATTCTATGAGGCCACCATCACCCTGATACCAAAACCAGACAAAGATACTACAAAAAAAGAAAATTACAGAACAATATCACTGATGAATATAGATGCAAAAATCCTCCCTACCTAGGGAGACAAAAGACCTGTATGCAGAAAACTGTAAGACA
>NC_041234.1:3045819-3058799 GCF_002837175.3 Physeter macrocephalus | reverse complement strand
AAAACAGAGCTGGAGGAATCAGACTCCCTGACTTCAGACTATACTACAAAGCTACAGTAATTGAGACAATATGGTACTCACAGAAAAACAGAAACATAGATCAATGGAACAGGGTAGAAAGCCCAGAGGTAAACCCACGCACCTATGGTCAACTAATCTATGACAAAGGAGGCAAGGATATACAATGGAGAAAAGACAGTCTCTTCAATAAGTGGTGCTGGGAAAACTGGACAGTTACATGTAAAACATGAAATTAGAACACTCCCCAACACCATTCACAAAAATAAACTCCAAATGGATTAAAGACCTAAATGTAAGGCCAGGCACCATCAAACTCTTCGAGGAAAACATAGGCAGAACTTTGTATGACATAAATCACAGCAAGATCCTTTTTGACCCATCTCCTAGAGAAATGGAAATAAAAACAAAAATAAACAAATGGGACCTAATGAAACTTAAAAGCTTTTGCACAGCAAAGGATACCATAAACAAGACCAAAAGACAACCCTCAGAATGGGAGAAAATATTTGCAAACGAAGCAACTGACAAAGGAAATGGAATTACCATATGACCCAGCAATCCCACTACTGGGCATATACCCAGAGAAAACCGTAATTCAAAAAGACACATGCACCCCAATGTTCACTGTAGCACTGTTTACAATAGCCAGGTCATGGAAGCGACCTAAATGCCCATCGACAGACGAATGGATAAACAAGATGCGGTACATATATATGATGGACTATTACTCAGCCATAAAAAGGAATGAACTTGGGTCATGTGGATGCATCTAGAGACTGTCATACAGAGTGAAGTAAGTCAGAAAGAGAAAAACAAATATCGTATATTAACGCATATATGTGGAACCTAGAAAATGGTACAGATGAACCGGTTTGCAGAGCAGAAATTGAGATACAGGAGTAGAGAAAAAACGTTTGGACACCAAGGGGGGAAAGTCGCGGGGGGTGGGGTGGTGGGATGAATTGGGAGATTGGGATTGACATGGATACACTGATGTGTATAAAATGGATGACTAATAAGGAAAAAAAAAAAAGAAGTGCAGTTGAAAGTAGGGGTCCCAAATTAAACAAACTGAATGGGACATCTATTTTAATTGGTATGTAGAACCTTCCAAAAGCCTTCAGGACCCCAGAATAGCTTCATTGAAAAATTCATTGAAAAAGTCTAATGAAAAATTAAAGACACAAGAGGTACCTAAAACAAAAGACTGCAAGACAGATGCAACTTTTACTACTCGCCTCTATCGTCCTTTATTTGAGCACTCATTCCAGCAATCCTAAGTCTAAATTGTCTTTCCTAAAGAGACTACAAGACCATAAATGAAAGTCTGCCAAGTTTAGAGGCCTTACACATACCCCCATATCTACCCTTGAAGGAGGGCCCCCATATGGACACCTCTCAGAGTTGATGAGACTCTGAGGGACTTTATGGTAAACTGCTACGTTATTCCCTTAAGCAGCTAAGGGAAACTAAAATTAAATTAATGAAAAACCTTGACATCTGGTAGATACTGGAGCTACACCCTCTACTTTAAACCCCCCTCGGAGCCTGCAAATGGGATCCTGGGAAAACTGGCAGAAGCCAGCTAAGGGTGAGAATTCTTACCAGAGTCAGCTCTCCCAGATCTCTGTCTGTAGTACCCAAAAAGAGAAGAAAATAAAATAGTTTTTGCACCTTCTTTGGGGATGCCTCTTAGGCGCAAGGGGTTGTTCAATACTACCAGAAATATTTACTGCTTGTCCCAACTGAAAACTGACAAGACATTTAAAAGGATTTTTTTTTAAAGTAGCTCTGTGGTCAAAAGTTGGTCAGAAACTGGAAGCTGATATTCAGAGTCTGATAGGAATATTTTTTTTAGGTGTCCTCCACTAAACCAAAATGAAACTATGCACCCAGAAAGAAAGAAAAACCTTCTAAAGCCTTTGTGAAAGGATTTAACAAAATCTTCCAAAGGAAAACAGCTCTAAGTCCAGAACATAGAAATCTTTTAATTTCCATCTTCGTTAGAAGTCTTGTCCCTGATATACATACATATATATATATATATATATATATATATACACATACATATATATATATATATATATATGAAAAAGCAAATTAAGAATAATGTAGCTGAATAGGAGGATCAATCTATGATGTCATTTAGGCTGCAACCCAATTCTTTGGGGAATTGAGAGCAACTATCCTTATCTTACAAATCTTTGCAAAACTAGAAATATAGCTCCAGAGGCAGTTCACAGTCCACCTACTCCTTTTACCAATCCCCAAATCTCTCCTATTTATCTCAAAAAGCTTGTAAGTATTGTAAACAATCTGGCCTTAGGAAACCAAAGTACTCCTTAGAGGAACTTACATTCTTTTTCTGTACCTTTGACATACAAATGTTCTACAGACTTCAGGGAGGTAATTCTTATCACAATGTAAAGGAAAGGGGAAATGGTCGTTTGAAACCTAGGCAAATAAAAAACTCTTTGAAGTGTCTTCCCCAAAAATATTAGTAAAAATGCTTTAGCCATCTGAGCAGATAACCTTAACTTGTTCCATCTACCAGGAAAACAACTTAGATTCATTCAACTTATTTTCCAACTAGTCAATTACTGTACCTGATTCATGGCAGTAATTTTAAAACAGAAGCTAGGGACTTCCCTGGTGGCGCAGTGGTTAAGAATCCGCCTGCAAGTGCAGAGGACATGGGTTCGAGCCCTGGTCCGGGAAGATCTCCCATACCGCGGAGCAACTAACCCTGTGCACCACAACTACTGAGCCTGCGCTCTAGAGCCCGCGTACCACAGCTACTGAAGCCCGCCCCTAGAGCCCGTGCTCCACAACAATGAAGCCACCGCAATGAGAACCCCGCGCACCGCAACGAAGAGTAGCCGTAATTAGAGAAAGCCCGCCTGAGCGCAGCAGCAGACCCAACTCAGCCTAAATAAATAAATTTATTTAAAAAAATTTTAAAAAACCCGGAAGATATAAGGTCCCTGTTTGCAACTGTCTATTTATGTGTGTCTATGTATGTATTGTAGATGTACGGTATTTTCTACCTTCAGAGGGTATTGCCAAAATTAATTTGTAAAAGAGCTCTATTTAATTGGCTCCAAGAAATTAAGCAGTTATATAAATTAAGTGAAATAAATAAATTGAATAGATGTAAATGGAATAAAAGTTTTTAGGTGAACTTTTTAAACGGTTTCTCCAAATCTTTTTGGTAACCTGAAAACTTAAAGTTTTGCCAAGTTAAGTTAAATTAAATGATGGATAGTCAATGAATAGCCAGATCATTTCCAAATAAGATAGAATACTGAAATATTAATTATTGAACATAGATTTATCCACTTTTGGCTTCCTTTTACAGGGAAACTAAAGATATTTGGGTCTCCTAGTAAACATGGTTTCTGCCACGCTGAGAAATTTACAAAGAGAAAATTAATTATAAAAAGTATAAAAAATTCTAAAAAGTATTTATAAATTTGCCAAGCCATATAATGCTAAAATAAAAAGAGTTCATAATTGACCCAACGCATAAATAAATAATCTATTTAAAAAAATAGTAATACTAAGCCTTTATGTTGTAATTGTACAGATATATGTTATGAGTGTTCCAGAAACTATAAGCAACTCCTAAAGTCTGATATGTATGTCCTGGTATAATATTATCATAATTCCAGTTATCATTTTACAATACTGAGTGTCACAGAAATAAACAAATTTCCTTGCTAATTCTATTATAATAAACTCTCATCAGATCTCTAACAATGGGCATTTTTTTAAAGTTTTCTGTCGTTTATAGACAGTTATTGTTTTAACTCAGATGCTTTTGCAAAAATGTTGCTGCAAAAGTGCCTCATCTTCAAGGAGATTCATGGAAAGGACTCCGGCAAACACAAGTTTCTGATAACTTTAAGATCATAAACTGAACTGGATAAGAATTTCTAGAACTAATGGAAAAAAACTGGATTAAAGCAGAACAAGAATTAATAATATGGGACTGAATGAACTGAAAAGGGTGATTATAATTTTTATTCCTTCTTGCTTGAAGCACTACTGGTTCTTTAATGTTTTGTTTTTCCAGATTTGAGGAAACTTTTTCTCTTAAGCTATCTATGACTTAGAACAATTTGGTAAAGTATACTTTTGTAAACAAAGATGAAAAATTTACTTTTTCTTCCTACCTGATCCCTCCAGAATTTGGAAACTCTTGAATGTTCTTTTTATGGCAAAATAGTTATTTACATAAGTCCAATGAGAATCTGTTCTCCTTGCAACAGGACACAATTGGAAACACTGGTTATATTACCAAAACTTTAATTGGAATGTTACATTTGAGAGAGATGTACATAGACTCAAGATATGACCAGATAGCTTTAAAGAACTAAGGTTGACTTTATGGAGCCAATAAAGCCCCTTGGAAAAATCGACCTGGTACCTTACTTACAAGGCTCTAGCAAAGCAGTCTTAAAAAGAGCTCATATGGTCAAGCACTATTCTTGCTACACCTATGTAAATAATCAGGCCAAGTAGAACGCAAATAAATTAGTTTTACGGTGATTATCTTTGTTTTTTAAAAATGGGGGTAGTTATAAAGATTATGTTTGCATCTTTGTAGATATTAGATTCTAATCCTGATAATTGTCTGAGATTTTGTTAAATACCTGTAAATTAGACCGGATCCTGAATTCTTCTAGTTTCCTCAAATACCTGGCTATAACTCACCAAACTAATGTTTCCAATTTTCTCCTACCCTTCTGATTTGGAATCACTACGAACAAAGACTGCCCCTGAATCTCCTTGGAATGGACTACACCAGGTCTTCCTCACTACCCAGATGGCAGCCAAACTTTAGGAACTTGAACCTTGGGGACACATCTCACAGCTGAAGAAGGCTCCACCTGACATCTGGCCCTGCACAAATGGTAGAGACCTCCAAACCAAATTGATGAAGTAGAGAAGTAGCTGACATCAATGTGGACTGCTTCCTCCCAAGATGCTGGATCAAGACTTCATACTTTAAACATGAAATGCTTTCTTCTTCTCTTTCTTTCCTTTACCCTGGCATTGGCCTGCAAAGGTAACACCATCACCTGTATCTCCCAGCCCATTGCTAAGGGGGGTAACGTTTCACTGCTAGATTTGTCATTATCAAAAAAATTGATCTGTCCATTTACAGTATTACCTTAGTGGGAGTGGTTTGTGCCCTGACAGGATTTATCTTTGTCTGTCGTGATTATCCTTCTCCTTGGGCCTATGAATACCTAGATGGCTGGCGCATAACTGGGCAATGCCTCTTCGGTTACCTAACTGTGCCCCTAACTGTCCACAGAGACACCTCATTGGTCAACTCTCCTGAATTTGCACTGTCAAGTTAGAAAGAACCTACCAGGAGGCTTTCATGATTCAGGATTTGCTTTCTTTGGCAGATGCCTACTGCCCTGGTTAGAAGTAAATGCAAAGGAGGCTATGATCAGGAACCTCTCCTTAACTCTTGAAGATACTGCAGAATCTGTTGCTAAAGCAATAGCTGCTCAGTGAAAATCCTTAGACTCTCTGGCCCAAGTTGTTTTTGATAATTGGATAGCCCTAGATTATCTTTTAGCTTTGTAAGGAGGTGTCCTCTGTGGCCAACACCACCTGTTGCACCTGGATTAACATTTCTGGGGAAGTTGAAACTCAGCTACATACAATCTCTGAACAAGTCACATAAAAAGGTGACTCCTTCAATAGGGTCTTTTCTTTGACTTATTTGATTTTGATTGGTTTGGGTCCTGGGGACCATGGCTTCGAAGTACACTCCAAACATTGGGAATTATCCTGCCTATCATAATCATAGTAGTCTCCCTGCTACACTGTATTCTCTCAAAAGTTTTTTTTAAAATAAGATTTAATTTTACTTATTTTTGACTGTGTTGGGTCTTTGTTGCTGTGCACGGACTTTCTCTAGTTGTGGCGAGCAGAGGCTATTCTTCGTTGCAGTGCACGGGCTTCTCGTTGCAGTGGCTTCTCTTGTTGTGGAGCACGGGCTCTAGCTCTAGATCTCAGACTCAGTAGTTGTGGCACGTGGGCTTAGTTGCTCTGCGGCATGTGGGAATCTTCCCGGACCGGGGATTGAACCCGTGTCCCCTGCATTGGCAGGCGGGTTCTTATCCACTGCGCCACCAGGGAAGTCCCCTCTCAGAAGCTTTAAATGCATGACTGCAGCCACTCACCACCAAGCAAATGATCTCCCTAACAACCGGAACATCAGAAAAGGAATAAAGAGAATGACCAACTTAAAAATTGTGAACCTGAAGTTGTGGCCTGTGTATATCACAGAGATTAAGCAAATAACATTATGATCTGTGAATAGCACACAAAAGATCAACAAAAATTGTGAGAACTCAGAGCAGTAGCTGGGAGTGGCACTAACATCTTACATTTTTATCATATCTTTCAGGCTGAGAGTCTGATGAATAAAGGGGAATTGTTAAAAAAGAAACAACAGGCCCAAAATGGAGTTACTTGTGCTAAGCTCCATGTCGTCAAACTGAGACTTAATACCTAACCTAATTGCACTTTCAACCTCTCCTAGGAATGTAATCTTATCCAGTGGGGAATTTCCTGGCCAGCACTAGTGAGGTAATCAACCTGATAGACCCCTGTCTTCCCCCAAAGGAAGGTGAACTTGCCTGAAATATTCCGTTCTTTTCATTTATGACTTCCTTGTCCCACTCCCTTTCTGCCTTTAAAAACCTCTCCTTTTCTGCAGCTTTTTGGAGCTCCTTTCTATTTTTTAGAAGGAATGCTGCCTGATTCATGAATCATTGAATAAAGTCAATTAGATCTTCAAATTTGCTATGTTGAATTTTATTTTTTAACAGATTGCTGTTTAGTATTTTTAAATTTTTAAGCAAAAATACAGAACAAATATTTTTTAGAAGAACAATGTCCATTAGAGAAAATTTCCATTTGTCATAGCTTAAAGCATCAAACTTCAAAGCCAAAAATGCTAGGTAGCCTTTGTAGCACTTAGAGAAAATGAATAAATGCATTTCTAAGTGGTCTCAAGGGAAAAAATAAAAGAAAATATAGTGTTCTCAAAGTGGTCTACAAGAAAAAAAAGGCAACAGATTATTAATTCAAAACCCATCGGTATAAAATTTTAAGTGTAAAGTGAAGTTCAGAAAAAGGAAACTGCAATGTTTAATTTCTGGGTGTTGGATAAATTCCAATTTTACAAGTCAGGGCAGCGTATCAAAAGGAGCATGAACTTTGGAAACTGTCAAAGCTGGTTCCAATTCAGGTTCAGCCATCAACTAGTACATGACTTTGGGCAGCTCTTTAAGTTTCGATTTCTTCACGTGGAAAAAGAAATTAATTAAAGCTTCCTCCAAGAGTTTTGGCAAGAAATAGAAATAATAAATGTAGTAGGCACTCAATAAATGATAGCTGTTATTACTCTCTTCCCTATTGCATATCACAAAAGAATTAAAATAACAACAATAACAATAATAATACAACAACAATGCTACTTCTCTACATGGAAGGGGGATAGCCCATATGAAAGGGATAGTCTCAATTTTATAGGCAGGCTACTCTTTCTCAAAAATGCCATGATACTCCAGAGGCAGGGAACTGTGGTGGGGCTGAATGACCAAGGTAGGGAAAAACCCTTCACACTAGTCAGAAGTAAACTCTAGGCCTGGCTCTGCCACTTACTAGCTATGTGTTCTTAAGCAAATCACTTTGTCTTTCAAAGCCTCAGTTTCCTTTTCTGCAAATTGAGAACAACCCTTCACAGGTTGTGAAGATCAAATGTATGTGAAAGGACTTGTCCAACTATAAAAGCACTATGCAAATAAAAGTTACTTTACATAAGTACATTTAATTAAAGCTAAGTTTCCAAGAACAGCAACTTTGGAAGGCACGATAAAAGCGTGTAATGATTGACGGCAAAAAACACTGTAGTCAGAACACTTTGGGTTGAAATCCCAACTCCGGCAATTGTTAGTTATATAACCTTGACAAGTACTTACCTCACTGAGCACAAGCTTCTTCATCAGTACAAAAAGGAAAAACACTTTACTCAGGTTTATTGTAAGGATTAAGTAAAATATATGTAGCACACTCTTTGGAATACAGTTAGTAATAAGGAAATAATAACTATTATTTTCTATCAAGATCTTTCAAAACATTCACAGCCCTTGACACAGAAATTTCATGTCTAATCACTTGAATATGGGAATAATCCAAAATAAGGAAAAATATTTACATGAAGAAATTCTTCAATGTGTTATTTATATTAGTAAAAAAAAATGTCCAATATTAGAGGAATAATTAACTATATTATGGCCTATCCACTAATGAAACATTTAGTAATGGCTAAAATGATGTTTACAAAACATTTATAACAACTTGAGAAATGATTACATAACAATGTCTTAGTGCCAAAAGCGAGGCTATAAAAAAATTATTATTTAGGGTGATCAAAAATATACACTAAAAAATATATATATATACTATACCAAAAAAAACTGGGTAGTAGACTGATGAGTAATTATTGATTATTTCCAACTGCTTTTCTATATATTACAATATTCTGAATGAGAAAAACTTTTTATGGTAAATGTAAGTAAACACAGTACATCAGTTTTCAGCAGATTTATTATTATGAAATTATAATAAACATTAATTGATATATTCAACAAGAGATAATGGAAGAATAAAAAGAATAAGGGAATACTCTGAACAAGTATGTGCTAATAAATAATTTAGATGAAATGAACCAATTCTTAAAAGGACACAAACTACTGAAAATGACTGAAGAATAGAAAATCTGAATAGACCTATAACAAGTAAAGAGTAGAATAAGTAATCAAAAAACTACCCACAAAGAAAGGCTCCTGCCCAGATGGCTTCACTGACAAATTGTACCAAACATTTAAAGACTTAATCCCAATTCTTCACAAACTTTTCTAAAGTATGGAAGAGATGGAATACTTTCCAACTCATTTTATAAGGCTAGTACTACCCTGATATCAAATCTAGACAAAGACATCACAGGAAAAGAAAAATAGAGACCAACATCTCTTTTGAATACAGATGTAAAAATCTGAAACAAAATACTATCAAACTGAATCCAGTAACATATAAAAAGGATTACATAGAGAGCTTCCAGGTTGGTGAACTCATGGTGGCTTGGAGAGGGCACAGAAGCTTGCACCCTTCCTGTAGCCTTGCCTAAGCATGTTTTCTCATAAACCGCTTCCCACCGGCCACAAAGCTCAGACCACCTGCCAGCACTGGGAGGAGGCTGGTGTCCATCTGCCATGATGCCTCAACGTGCACCTTTGGCCACTTGCTCACTCGAAGACGTTCAAAGGTGCATGACTATTTGATCACCCAAGCATGGGGATAAATGCCAATCACATCTCACTATGACCACTGAGGAATTCAAGGGAAAAAAAAGCTCACAGAAACATCAGATAACCTTGGCCACAAGATCAACTCATGAAATGATAGGAAGTTTTCCTGTGGTGTTCTCCCAAGATGATGGTAACAATGTTGTGTCAAGGATGAAAGAAGCTACACTCTATAAAAAGAGCTCTATACATAACATATATGATCAGAATACAAAAGTATCAAGGATACGCTATTTTCTGAAATCAGTTTCCATTTCTGATCACCTATCTGTTAACCTAAACTAGGAATCATCTAAGATAAAGTCTGTCCCTCACAACATTCAAAAGTCTAATATAGGAGAGGAATCAGATGGCAGAATAGAAGGATATGGAGCTCACCTCCACCCAAAAATACATCAAAAATCCATCTTCCTACGGAACAATTCTCACAGAATACCTACTAGATATCAGACACCCAAAATTACAAGAAAGATCTCCACGTAACCAGGAAGACCCCTCAATGTTTTTATCTGGATTCATGTTTAAAATGGGAGAGATTTCGTCCTTCATATTCCCCTGTAAATTCTCAGCATGGAACAGAGACTCCATCCAGTGCCTGCTATGTTCTCGGTAAGTATTTCTGGCAGAATGAATGAATGAAACCATCATACATATTACTTCATGTTATATAAAACCACATTTATCGTTCAGAGCATTTGTGCTTTCTCAGTATTTTCATGCATCATGAATATAGGTGTATTACATTCAGGAATAAGTAAAACAGTGCTTGTTTAAAAAAATAGAGTTTAGGGACTTCCCTGGTGGCGCAATGGATAAGACTCCGCACTCCCCGATGCAGGGGGCCCTGGCTCGATTCCTGGTCAGGGAACTAGATCCCACATGCATGCCACAACTAAGAGTTTGCATGCCACAACTAAGGAGCCAGTGAGCTGCAACTAAGGAGCCCATGTGCTGCAACTAAGGAGCCGGCAAGCTGCAACTAAGGAGCCTGCCTGCCACAACTAAGGAGCCCACCTGCCACAACTAAGGAGCCCACCTGCCACAACTAAGACCCCGTGCAACCAAATAAAAAAATAAATTTTTTTAAAAAATAGAGTTTAGGGGATTAAGAGGTACAAACTATTATGTATAAAATAAGCTACAAGGATGTACTGTATAACATGGGGAATATAGCCCATATTTTATAATAACTATAAATGGAGTATAACCTTTAAAAATTGTGAATCACTGTATTATTTACCTGAAACTTATATAATATTGTACATCAACTATACTTCAACTAAAGAGAAAAAAATAGAGTTTATAAAGGTAATACATGCAAGACCTCTTCAATAAAACCAGGTGGCAACTGCAAACAGAAAAAAAAAAGGATTATATACCATGATCAAGTGGGATTTATGCCAGGAATACAGAGTTGGTTCAATATCTGAAATTCAATTAATGTACAGTACATCATAGAATAAAGAACAACAACTACATGATCATCTCAATACATGCAGACAAGGCATTTGACAAAATTAAATACCACTTTTTAATTTTAAAAAAACAATCAATAAACTAGTATTAGGAATGAACTTCCTCAACCTGATAAAGAGCATCCACAAAAAAGTCACAGCTAATATCACACTTAAAGGTGAAAGACTGAATGCCTTCCCCCTAAGATTAAGAACAAGACAAGGAAGCCTACTCTTGCTTTTCTATTTAACAGTGACTGAGACTGTAGCCAGGATAGTCAGGCAAAAAAGTGAAATCAAAGGCACAGAATAGAAAGGAGGAAGCAAAACTTCCTCTATTTGCAGATGACATGATTTATAAATAGAAAATCCTAAGGAATCCACTAAAAATCTATTAGAGCTAATAAATGAGTTTAGCAAAGTCTCAGGATACAAGATCAATCAATATACAAAAATCAATTGTTTTTCTGTACACTTGCAATGAACAACCCCAAAATGAAATTAAAACGACAATTCCATTTATAATAGCATCAAAAAGAATAAAATACTTGTGCTAGATCTAACAAAAGAAGAGTAAAACTTAAACTCTGAACACTACAAAACATCGCTGAAAGAAATTAAAGACCTAAATAAATGGAAAGCTATCCTGTGTTCATGAATCAGATGATTTAGCTGTTAAGATGACAATACTTCCCAAACTGATCTACCGATTCAACGTAATCCACATCAACATTTCAGCTGGTTTCTTTTGAGAAATTGATCCTAAAATTTATATGGAAATGCAAGGGACCCAGAAAGCCAAAACAATCTTGAAAAAGAGAAACAAAGTTGAAGGATTCACACCTCCAATTTCAAAACTTTCTACAAAATCTACAGTAAGCAAGGCAGTGTGGTACTGGCATAAGGATGGACATATAGATGAATGGCACAGAACTCAGAGTCCAGAAATAAACCCTGACATTTATGGTCAATTGATTTTTAAAATAAATTTATTTATTTATTTATTCATTCATTCATTTATTTATTTATTTTTGGCTGGGTTGGGTCTCTGCTGCTGCGCGCGGGCTTTCTCTAGTTGCGGCAAGTGGGGGCTACTCTTCGTCGTGGCGCGCAGGCTTCTCATTGCGGTGCCTTCTCCTGATGCAGAGCACAGGCTCTAGGCACGCGGGCTTCAGTAGTTGTGGCTCGCGGGCTCTAGAGCGCAGGCTCAGTGGTTGTGGTGCATGGGCTTTGTTGTTCCGTGGCATGTGGGATCTTCCCGGACCACAGCTCGAACCCGTGTCCCCTGCATTGGCAGGCAGATTCTCAACCACTGCACCAGCAGGGAAGCCCTGGTCAATTGATTTTTGACAAGAGCGCCAAGATCATTCAATGGGGAAAGAATAGTCTTTTCAACAAATGGTGCTGGGGACAACTAGATATTCACATGCAAAGGATAAATTTGTATCCTTACCTCATACCATATATGAAAATTAACTCAAAATTGATCAAGAACTAAATGTAAGACCTAAAAATACAAAATTCTTAGAAGAAAACATAAGCACAAATAATCTTGAGTTTGGCCCAAAAGCACAAGCAACCAAAGAAAAAATAAATTGGACTTCATCAAAATTAAAACCTTTGTGCTTCAAAGAACATCATCAAGAAAATGAGAAGACAACCCACTGAATGGGAGAAAATATTTGCAAATCATACATTTGATAAGGAACTTGAAACTATAATATTAAAAAAAACTCTTACAGAAAAATATAAAATAAATAACTCAATTGAAAAATTAGCAAATGGGACTTCCCTGGTGGTGCAGCGGTTAAGAATCTGCCTGCCAATGCAGGGGACACGGGTTCGAGCCCTGGTCTGGGAAGATCCCACATGCCGCAGAGCAACTAAGCCCATGTGCCACAAGTACTGAGCCTGCGCTCTAGAGCCCACAAGCCACAACTACTGAGCCCGTGTGCTGCAACTACTGAAGCCCGCGCGCCTAGAGCCCGTGCTCCACCACAAGAGAAGCCACCGCAATGAGAAGCCCCTGCAGCACAAGAGTAGCCCAGGCCCGCCACAACTAGAGAAAGCCCGTGCACAGCAATGAAGACCCAACGCAGCCAAAAAA
>NC_041234.1:2940174-3045322 GCF_002837175.3 Physeter macrocephalus | reverse complement strand
GCAGAGCACAGGCTCTAGGCACGCGGGCTTCAGTAGTTGTGGCTCGCGGGCTCTAGAGCGCAGGCTCAGTGGTTGTGGTGCATGGGCTTTGTTGTTCCGTGGCATGTGGGATCTTCCCGGACCACAGCTCGAACCCGTGTCCCCTGCATTGGCAGGCAGATTCTCAACCACTGCACCAGCAGGGAAGCCCTGGTCAATTGATTTTTGACAAGAGCGCCAAGATCATTCAATGGGGAAAGAATAGTCTTTTCAACAAATGGTGCTGGGGACAACTAGATATTCACATGCAAAGGATAAATTTGTATCCTTACCTCATACCATATATGAAAATTAACTCAAAATTGATCAAGAACTAAATGTAAGACCTAAAAATACAAAATTCTTAGAAGAAAACATAAGCACAAATAATCTTGAGTTTGGCCCAAAAGCACAAGCAACCAAAGAAAAAATAAATTGGACTTCATCAAAATTAAAACCTTTGTGCTTCAAAGAACATCATCAAGAAAATGAGAAGACAACCCACTGAATGGGAGAAAATATTTGCAAATCATACATTTGATAAGGAACTTGAAACTATAATATTAAAAAAAACTCTTACAGAAAAATATAAAATAAATAACTCAATTGAAAAATTAGCAAATGGGACTTCCCTGGTGGTGCAGCGGTTAAGAATCTGCCTGCCAATGCAGGGGACACGGGTTCGAGCCCTGGTCTGGGAAGATCCCACATGCCGCAGAGCAACTAAGCCCATGTGCCACAAGTACTGAGCCTGCGCTCTAGAGCCCACAAGCCACAACTACTGAGCCCGTGTGCTGCAACTACTGAAGCCCGCGCGCCTAGAGCCCGTGCTCCACCACAAG
Organism: Physeter macrocephalus; assembly: GCF_002837175.3. Taxonomy (NCBI): domain Eukaryota; kingdom Metazoa; phylum Chordata; class Mammalia; order Artiodactyla; family Physeteridae; genus Physeter; species Physeter macrocephalus. Next base: position 3,044,462 of record NC_041234.1, on the reverse strand, counting down.
AGAAGCCACCGCAATGAGAAGCCCCTGCAGCACAAGAGTAGCCCAGGCTCGCCACAACTAGAGAAAGCCCGTGCACAGCAATGAAGACCCAACGCAGCCAAAAAAAAAACATAGCAAATGATCTGAATGGATATTTCCCCAAAGAAGATCTACAAATGTCTACTGAACACATGAAAAGATCCTCAACATCATTAGTCATTAGGGACATTCAAATAAAAACCCTAATGAGATAACACTCGATACCCACTAGGATGGGTAAAATCAAAAGGACAGACAATAACAAGTGTTGCTGAGGATGTGGAGAAATAAGAACCCTCATACTTTCCTGGTGGGAATATAAAATGGCGCAGCCACTTGGGAAAACAGTTTAGAAGTTTCTCAAAATGTTAAACGTTGAGCTACCATATGACCCAGCAATTCTACTCATAAGTCTATAGCCAAGAGAACTGAAAACATGTTTTATATAATAATTTTTATGTGAATGTTCATAGTAGCATTGCTCACTATAGCGAAAAAATAGAAACAATTCAAATGCCCATCAACTGATGATTGGATGAATACAATGTAACATATTCATACAATGGAATATTATTCAGCAATAAAAAGGAATGAAGTTCTGATTCATGATACAACATGGATGAACTTTGAAATACTACACTGAATAAAAGAAGCCAGACACAAAAGACTCCATATTGTCTGATTACATTTATATGAAATGTCCAGAACAGCCCAAACCTACAGAGACAGAAAGTAGATTTGTGATTACCTAGGGCTGGGGAGGTATAGGGTAGGAGAGTAACTGCTAATGGTTTTGGGGGAGGGGGATGAAAATGTTCTAAAACTGACTGTGGTGATGGTTGTACGGCTCTACGAATATACCAAAAATTCACTGAAGTTTATACTTTAAACTGGTGAATTGTGTAGTATGTGAATAATCAAGCTGCTATTATTAAAAAGTGATCCAGGAAAACAGTTTGGCATTTCCTCAAAAAGTTAACCACAAGACTACCATATGACCCTGAAATTCCTCCTACTAGGTATATACCCAAAAGAATTGAAAACAGGGACTCAAATAAGTACACGTACACTCATGTGCATAGCAACACTATTCAGTGTTGAAAAAACCCAGATGTCCATCAAATGAACGGACTAAAAAATGAGATATATTCATACGATGAAATATTATCCAGCCTTAAAAATAAATGAAGTACTGATAAATGCTACAACACGGATGAACCTCAAAAACATTATGCTAAGTAAAAGAAGCCAGACAAAAGGGTCACATCGAGTATGATTCTATTTACATGACATGTCCAGAAGAGGTAAATTCATAGAAAAAGAATACAGATGGGTGGTTGCCAGGTGCTGGGGGAAGAGGAAATAGGGAGAAACTGCTTAATAAATAAGGGATTTTACTCTGGAGTGATGGAAATGTTCAAGAACTAGATAGAAGTGGTGGTTACACAACTTTGTGTAAATGGCACTGAACTGTTCCTTTTAAGATGGTTAATATTGGGATTGCCTGGTGGCGCAGTGGTTAAGAATCCGTTTGCCAGTGCAGGGGACAAGGGTTCAAGCCCTGGTCCGGGAAGATCCCACATACCTTGGAGCAACTAAGCCCGTGCGCCACAACTACTGAGCCTGCGCTCTGGAGCCCGTGAGCCACAACTACTGAGCCCACGTGCCACAACTACTGAAGCCCGCGTGCCTAGAGCACATGCTCTGCAACAAGAGAAGCCACTGCACCACAACAGAGTAGCCCCCACACGCCGCAACTAAAGAAAGACCGCGCAGCTACGAAGACCCAGCACAGCCAAAAATAAATAAATAAAATAAAGAAATTTATTTTAAAAAAGATGGTTAATTTTGTGTTACATGAATTTCACCTCAATAAATTATTTAAAAGAAACAGCAATCCAAAAATTGAAGTTAATGTTCCCATTTACATGCAACATTTTAAAAGCTGAAAAGTATTTCAAAAAGAGAGAATTTACGTTTACAAGTTGGACTTGGCTTTTTTTTAACCTAAGAAATTTGCCTAATTTTTAAAACTCTGGGTAATCTTACATATAAAAAGAGAATAACTCTCTTTACTCTCATAATAAATTACTACCATGGAATTAGTTCAGTTGGAGCTTTTGAAAGATTTATTTCATGACATGCTTACAGATCTGAAAGAGTGCATCTCCTGTTGCCCCACTGTCAGAGATTAATTTGCTAACTCACTGGCACAAGTCAGCTGGGAGGGAGACCAACATTTGATTCCCAAAGGAAAACATTCCACACTAATTAGAATAGAATACTCTGTATCCTAAACTCTGCATCTTAAGCCTGAGTAAACTGCTAAAACCAAGATGTGGAACAGAAATTGGGAAAATTATCTATAACCTAGGAATGGAGTTTAAGAGCAAGTTATTCACACAAGCACCCCAGGTTGTTTGTTTCTGGTTTAATTTGCATGTGGAGACTATGTCCGTTAAACACTCAAGTGAGTTTCAACTAGATTCTAGTATCTATGAGAAAGAACCTCAGTACAAAATAAACAAAGGAAATACTGAAGCCTCTAATTACATGGGGGCAGTGGGGGGCCCATCATCTATTTAGAAACAACACACTTTTCAGGAAGCAGATAATCTAGCATTTCTCAAATTCTACGTAGACTATTCTAAAAACATGAAGCAAATCTCATGAAGTTCTGTATTGAATAGCTATAAAAATCTGATCATTGAGTTATAAAATCTAATAAAAATTCAATGATGCTACCAAATGTCACATAGGTATGGATACAGCTATTTATAAGCGTACTGAATAAACAGATATAAATTTACAGAGAGGCTTTCTTGTTCCCTGCCACTGAGTTTTAAATTGAGATTTTATATTGGTACATTTTCAACTGAAATCAAATCAAACATAAAATATCTCTCAGATAATACTTTATGGCACATCATAAATTCAAAGCTACATCTTCCTAAAGGTAGTTTCCAATGTTATCCCAATACTTAACCTTCAGTTCAAGTGATGATGCCTCGTGCAAAATCACTCTGGGCAGCTTGAGAACTGTGGGTGTAAATGAGAAAGGGGCAGAGGGTGAACCCAGCTCACTCTCCCCTTTTGATCCAGGAAGACAGGCACACTCCTAGCACTCACCTTTCTCAGATTTCCCGCGTTTCACTGAAGACAAAGTGCCACAGCCCATGTCTTGTAAATCATGTATGTTCGTGAATCAACTTCGCACTCTAAAACAGGGTGAAAAGTGCATCCCTTTACTCTGCGAGGAGCCCCTCCTGACTGATCCACTTCGGTCACAGATCCTGATGAGGAGGACACACGAGGGAGGGAGGAAAGCGCCGTTAACAAGGTATCTAAGGGCTGCTCAGCAGGATTCATTTTACGCTTCTTCTCAACTGCTGTTCATCATATGACATGGAAAGTGATCAGACATAGTCTAATCCTGGTTTATTTTGCAAAACACAGAAGCAGCAACAGAGCAGCTATAGATTGCTTTTCTGCAACACATAAATTACATTTTCCCCGTGTCTAGGTCAGATCAATACTCTATAAAATAAAGCATTAAAATGAAAAGAAAAATGGAAATGTAAGATCATACAATTTTCTAACTGAAATATAGGGAATGGGATATGAAGGATCTGACATAATTTAACTGTTTTGCTTTTAAGCTCAAAATAGTTAAATCTATCTGGGCTTTTAAAAACACAAATTGGAGAATGGCTATGAGACAACAACAACATATTTATACAACTATGCGAAAATTCAAATCAAAATGAGTTCTTTGACACTATTTCTCAGAATCAGTCAGGGCACTTATTTTATTTATTTATTTATTTATTTATTTATTTATTTATTTATTTTGCGATTTATTTATTTATTTATTTATTTATTTATTTATTTATTTATTTATTTATTTATTTATTTATTTATTTATTTATTTATTGCATGTGGGATCCTCCCGGACCGGGGCACGAACCCGTGTCCCCTGCATCGGCAGGCGGACTCTCAACTACTGCGCCACCAGGGAAGCCCCAGGGCACTTATTTAAAAAAAAAAAAAAAAAAAAAAAAAAGGAGGCTTCAAGGCCTCCCCAGAAATTAAAGCATCAGAATCCAGGAAGTTCCCTTTTCAAACAAGCTCTCCAGGCATTTCTGAGGCCCCTCCAGAGTCTGCCCTCGCACTCACCAGGCCTTCTGATGGCTCAGCTGAGACTGCTACATTGGATGGATCTTCCACAATCACTCCATGGGAGTTTTCAACAAAATTCCTTTCTGTAGTAATCCCACCTCATGCCTTTTTAGGGTGATGTCTCCTTTATTTCGTGATGCTCCAAACCAGCCTGTGCTAATCTATTTGCATTTCTCGATAGTAACAAAGTCAAAGAACAACTGACTTGGGACTCTGCCAGGCATGCCTATTTCTCCGTTAGTACTACACTAAACGCTGCAAGATTGCGACTCAATGAAAGAAAGGGGCAAAACAAAATGAGCAAAATATTTGAATTATGGAAATATTTTTAAAACAACAATAACCTTAATAAACAGATATTCTGATCCGAGCTAGGCTTGATTCTATTATGTATTGAGTTAATTAACCCTCCTAAACTTTGGGTTATTTCCAAATTTGATAGGCATTTCTTACATATCTCTCTAATCTACATCAGGGGTAAAAAATGTTAACAGGGTCAGCTCCAAGGGCAGAAAACCCTTGTGGCATTCCACTCCAGACCAATCTCTAGGGTTACTACAGACCCATTACATTCACACTCTCCTTCTCCTTCAGTTAGGTGGTAAATTTACCCATGGTAAGCATCCACTTACTTATCTATGAGACATCCTGGTAAATTTCGCTAACTATTTTAATGAAATTAAGATATATAATTTGACACCTTGACATTCCAGGCTAGCCAGCAGCAGCAGCAGAAGAAGAGGAGGAGGAGGAAGAGAAGAAGGAAGGAAGGAGGGAGGAAGAAAGGAAGGAAATCAGTTTGCCATTACTTTTAATAACAGAATTATAGACGTTTAAAGGTGGTAGACTTCTAAAATTACCCAGAATTTACACAAAGTGCAAGAAAACCAAGCCCCTTATCTAAAGTCATATAGACAAACTGGCTGTCAAACTCTGTAGCATATTAGCATCACCTGGGGAGCTTTTAAAACTCCCAATGCTCAGAGGGCACCTCACCAAATTAGTCTCTGGGGATTTAAAACATAGTGATGCCTGGGTCCCACCCCCAGAGATTCTGATGTAATTGGTATTGAGTGGGGTTTGGGCATCAGGGGGGGTGTTACAAGCTCCCCAGGTGATTCTAATGTGCAGCAAAGTTTGACATTCTCTACTGGAAACAATGTTCTAGGGAACCCACAGTGATGCCTAGTGATCATCACATTTTCCTCTAAATGCTTTGACTCCATCTGTTTGGAACAGAATTTTTCCAGAGGTCATGTCAGGCTTATAAGGCAGTGGCTTCTGGCATCTACTCTTTGCTTGTTTTTGAAATGGGGGCACTATTTACCCATCACCTCTGTTCTCTCCACTCTCAGACATTTCTCAAAGGTTAACTGCAGTGCCTATGAGAACACGTCTACTGGGTTCTTCCTCACCCTTTGAAGTAGTTCATTTGGTCCTGGTGAGTTTCTCCAAGTGCCTAGATCCATGCTCTCCTATATCAGTACCACAAAACTTACCAGGGGAGATTATTTTAAAAGGCAGACTCCCAGGCTTTACTGCCAATAATTGGATTCAAGCAGTCCAAGGGGGCCTGGGAATGTGCAATTAAAAGTGCACCCTTGGGCTTCCCTGGTGGCGCAGTGGTTGAGAGTCCGCCTGCCGATGCAGGGGACACGGGTTCGTGCCCCGGTCCGGGAAGATCCCACATGCCGCGGAGCGGCTGGGCCCGTGAGCCATGGCCGCTGAGCCTGCGCGTCTGGAGCCTGTGCTCCGCAACGGGAGAGGCCACAACAGTGAGAGGCCCGCGTACCACACACACACACAAAAGTGCACCCTTCATGGGACTTCGACACAAGCACTCCCCATACCTCAGTTTGAGAAAAACTGCTCTCCATATCTCCCTTGGGCTTTGCTTCCATCTTTATGCTATTTTTTTCTACCCCTTTTTATGAATACATTAAGAGTTAGACATTGAGTAGGCAACACTGATGCTACGATAGAAAGTGATATATTTCAAACTCAATTTTTTTTCCAGAAAAAAAAAGCAATCTCTCTCCAAAGGCATTTGGTTCTCAGCCACTCCTCAGTCAATTCATTACACAACAAACAAAAGTCCATATAAAAGATTCACTAGGACCTAAAAAGCATCAAACTTGAATATATTTCTGCTAGACTGTAAGCTCCATGGGTACCTTTGTTTCTAAATACTCTTTGAATCTCTGGCACCTACACAGTGCATTTCACATAGCAGGTGCTTGATAAATGCCAAATGAATGAATGAATGAATGAATAAGGGAATGCATATTTCTAAGCCAGGGTCCTTTAAAAAATTAATGCTAAGGGCTTCCCTGGTGATGCAGTGGTTGAGAGTCCGCCTGCCGATGCAGGGGACACGGGCTCGTGCCCCGGTCCGGGACGATCCCACATGCGGCGGAGCGGCTGGGCCCGTGAGTCATGGCCGCTGAGCCTGCGCGTCCGGAGCCTGTGCTCCGCAACGGGAGAGGCCACAACAGTGAGAGGCCCGCGTACCGCGCAAAAAAAAAAAAAAAAAAAAAAAAAAAAAAAAAAAAAAAAAAATTAATGCTAAAAGTAATTATTAGTCCATCATTTCGTGCACAGATACATGCTATTTGATTACACAAAAGCCTTTTATTAAACCAGAAAATGGGTAGTACTTATCTGCATCGGCAGGCGGACGCGCAACCATTGCGCCACCAGGGAAGCCCTATATTCATTTTTAAAGAAAAACTTTAAATCATGATAGAAAGAAATGAGCATTGTTCTAGAACTCTTGGGTTATTAGAAAAAAATAATTTGCTATTAGAATTTTTACATTATTAAATAATAATAATTTAATGTCCTTAGGTAACAGGTAAAACAAAACAAAAGAGTCAGCTCATTTTAACCCTCACCAAAACAAGAGCTGGCTAAGGCCAGGTGCCACTTACTACTCCCATACACTACCCAACCTAGACTGCAATCACCCACTTAAAGGCTGAGAGGGATGCACGTTTGGAAGCAGTGTATGTCCCTTTGAGGACAACCCTGGGTGATGCAAAGCTGATAAAAATGATTTGGGAATTTTCCATTATTTGGGACAATCTAAGCTTCTTCCACTCCCTGCCCTCTGTCAGCATCAGATAAACAGTGTGCTAAAGAGGTCTCCGAAGAAATGATTTCCCTAGGGCCTGAAAGGAGTTCTCCAGCTCAAGAGGTGGGTAGTCTCTGCAGCATTCACAAAGACCCAAGGGTGCCGTAGTCCGTGACATAAACCACTTAAAAGGTGCATCTTGGCAAAAAACAGCTTGAAACTTGCTCAGTGCTGCTGCCCCTACCAGTATATACCAAGGGTGGTTTTAAAGCATAACCGTAAAATAGTGACTCATCATTGGCACACTTATAATCTGCAAAAGGAAAGTCTCCCAAGGCTTCTGCTAAAAGGTTTTCACTGTGTGTGGTGGGGGGGGTGGGGGGGTGGGAGGGGGGAGGGTAGAGTTGGGGAGAACTGTTTGACGTTGTTCAGTTCTTTTCATCTTAACCACTATTCATTTCCCAAGGTGAAAATACAAGGAAAGAACAAAAGATGGCCCTAGGAGGCAACCCAACCTTGGTCTCCAAGCACCCTCCAAGTGCTAGCCCAGCCTCCCCAAGTTGTTCTTATTCATTCTTGATTTTCTTTCAAAGTGCATCTCTATTGAACGCCCACACCTTGGCTCCACCACCTTGACCTTGACTCTGCTCCGCCTCTGGCATTCTAGATGTGACTTGTGTGGTTTCCCATGCTAGAAGCTCAGCTTTTCCTACAGATGCTGACTTTTGTGAGAAATTTGTACTCCAGCCTGGCCCCAAGAAACCCAAATCCAGAACCCATATGCATTCAACTGGCACCATACCCCAGCCCCCAGAGTGGGAGGTGAGCAGGTCTAATTCTTCCCCCTTAGACTGTGAGACACAAGCATGGAGGACAGATGCCTCTTCAGGCTTACCCTGCTGCATTCTCTTTGGCATTCATTGAAACAGAGGTTCTACAGCCTGATGTCTGTGGACTAAAGATAACGAAGGGGCATAGAGCCGGGTAGAGGAGTCCCTGGCAGACGGCTCTAGAGAGGCCCCTTCCACCACTACTCTTCCAGTAGAACACTGTAGCATTTGCTCCTGTGTGGGGTCTTAAATGAATAAAGGGAGTTCTGTAAGATGGAGCTGGTGATTATTCCTGGGTCCATGAAAGGGTAAGAAAAAGGAGGAAACGATACTGACCACCAGAATGTATCTGAGGGTGTGTGTTCTTCTATCAGACAGGATTGTAATCAGGAGGCAGCTAGGCCTAGTGCCAGGTTTTCCAAAGTGTGTTTGTGGAAGAGGAGTTCTATGTGGTTTATGATTCTAGAAATAAGACACACACACACAAAAAAGTCCCACCATCAACTAAATTCAGGAGAAGTAGGATTAAACAGGTTCCTTTACTGCAGAACTCCTCAGAGCCTTCTGGATGTTAATATGCATCTCTAATATGAATCTCTAAGAAAGAGCTATAGTGTGCACTCTCCCAAATAGCCTAGCAAGGGACACTTTTGAGGTAAAGCATTTCAAGAACATCTATTGTTCCTAACTGCCTAATGCTGGCCCAATGGAGACTGGGGTTTAGAAGTCAGACGAACCAGAGTTTAAATTCTTCTCAGCTAGTCACTAATTCCTCTGCACCTCAGTTTTCTCATAAGAAAATAGGGATAATAACACCTACCTTACAGACTTGTATTAAAGGCTAATGATAAGATCAATGGTGGAAAAAACCAACTGGAACAAAGAGCAATTCTTCTTAGCTGATGAGTTAGGAGGAGCCATGCACAGGTGGTACCCACTGTGGTTGACGTGTTGAAACAAAATGTGTTTGCTCACATCTCTTCCTTCAGAATGCATTGTCCGGGACCTCCCAGAGGTTAAACCCCACAGGTATCTGTCTACTGGGTCTGGGATAATTATAGACTCACAACGAAAAGGACTCTTTTCCCCTGAGACCGCTAAGATCTGAGAAAATGCTTTACCAGTAATAATAATAACAGCTAAAATCACTACTATTTATTAAGGGACTATTTACCCAGCACAGTGGGTAGTTTATATTTCTATTATTCCAGTTAATCTTCACAGCAACTTTCAAGGGGATATCATCACTCCCGTATTAGAGATGCAGAAACTAAGACTAAGAAATTAAATATCAGACTACATGGCACAGCTGAACAGCGGCAGAACTAAAGACCCATTCTGTTTCATGCTTAAAGAACAAAAATGTCTGTCCACCAAAAAGTTAGCTCTGCCTTGGTTTCAGGATCCAATTTGATCAATCTACAGAAGCACCAAATCACTAAAGAGAATTCTTGAACATTGCAAGGAATTGTTTCCATTTCTTACACATAGATGGAAATCCTGTGGTCCTCTGCGCCAACAAGAGGGCAAGGGAGCTAAAGTTAGATTTCTGAACATGAAGTTGTATAGTGGGCAATGACCCATGAGGGGCCTGGAAGGGTTTCTCAAAGTATCCCCTCCCTCATTTTCTAGCTCTCACCCAAGTGACCACAGAGTTTTCCCAAGTATCGAGTTCATGTGAAATAGGCTACAACCCTTCAGAATGCAGTCACCTGTATACCTTTTTAAGCTGATGACAACTGATTTGTAATCAGCATATTTGAGAAAAATCATTCTGAGAAATTGCAAAGCAATAAAATAAAATTCAAGTAGTATACATTTCCTGTTTCATTGCTACACAATGTATGTTTATAATGTAGACTTCTGCTTGCCCAAAATACCTAAGAACAAACAAACAGATTACCTGTTTCTTCTGCTTGGCCGATGCAGAGGTTTATCCTCACCCCAGGTGTTTCAAGAGAAACAAAATCAAAAAAACACTTCTCTGTGAGGGATGCAGAGATCTGAAAGAAAAGAGGTACAATTCCAGCTCTCTCTGGAGCATCCCCCTACACATACTTACACACACACACACACACACACACACACACACACACACACACACACGCTCCATACATCTCACATTTCTGCAGCTCTCTGCAGGGATAGCTCTTTTTTAAACAAATCAAAAAACAAATACACATGCATACACACAAAGAAATAACTCGAACAGACTTTGCCTTTCAGCCTGGAAGGTGAGCCCAGAGCCGCAGATCCAGGAGAGGCTGGGCTGGCCCGTGAGCCACAGCTGTCTGCCCCAACCCTGCCCTGTTCCCAGTGAAGAGATAAAGGGATGCATTCAAGTAATGCGCTGTGGTCACATGACTGCTTCCAGGGGACCAGGCCACTGTTTGCATAAACAATCTGATCAGTACAAAATACAAAATAAATTTTGGTAAATAAGGGCAGAAAAGCACTTGGTAGCTGACTCTTTAGGTCAACTGAGGATAATTTTTAGGAAACATTATAGTAACCTGGGCACGATTAAGAAAAGGAAGTGGCAACACTAAACATTACTCCTTAGGATTTGAAAAGGCATGGGTTTAAGACAGTAGCCTTTGGGTGCCATACTGCAAATTCATTTCTATGACATTTTTATTCTTCCAGTTATTCAATTAGCTGCTTGTTGAAGAATGTGAAATGGAGTCCCCCTAACACTGAGTTCCTCTGTGGAGTTTATGATTAAACTCTCTATCCCAAACTTCATTCCCTTTCTTGCCCCACACTTGTTCCCCTCAAGTTGAGGAGTACCAAAGAAAAGGGAGGATTGAAACTGAGCAGGACCCTGCAGGGGCCCTCCCAGGTACAAAAGCCCCTCCATGTCCCCTGTTTCTTGTTTGTAGGAAAAGGCTTTAATCTCCTAGGCTTCTCTGAGTTCCAAAGAGCAGAGGCAAGCAGTTAACATGAGGACAACAGTCACAGGACTCCTAGCTCCTCCTGAAGGGATACAGATAATCTGATGCATACCTCTGAGTTGTTCTGCAGAAACTAAGACCCCTCACCCAGTGGAGGATGGTGACTCCATGCTGACCACAAGTGTGTAGACCCCAGACTGGTTGGAATCAGAAGGTTGAGATTCCCGAAACACCACCCTGCTACCTCACCACCAACCAATCAGAGGAAGCTCCACAAGCTGATCATGCATCCTATGACCCTCTCCCCTAACACTGTCTTTAAAAACCCTTGCCTGAAAGCCATCAGGGAGTCCGGGTCTTTTGAGCATAAGCTGCCCGTTCTCCTTGAGTGGCGCCCTGCGATAAACCCTTACTTTGCTACAAACACCCGCTGTCTGAGTTTGGCTTTCTGTGCCACAGGCACACGAGCCCTTGCTTGGTAAAAAATATATCTGTGAGAGGGAGATTCACCTCCCATCACCGGCAAAACGGAAAAGGAAAGTTGACCTGTGATTTTGCTGAGTTTGAGAAGGAAGAGGAGGAAGACACGACTGAAAAACTAAAGTGCCAGTTTCGGTACTGGATGTCATCAGCCTCAGTTCTGCTGTCCTTTGAGGCAATCCAGAGGTGAGTGATCTTGTTCCTAGAGTCTCATGCTGACTGCAGCTGCACCAACAGCAATATTCCTCCCAAACTCTTCCTAGCTGGTTACACAGCGTATGTATTTTTGAGCTTACTGGCCTTAGGCATCGTGAGCTAGGATTTAAAAGTCTCCAGCCATAATCATTTCATAACCCCACCCAAGCTGGTCTTTAGTCAATTCCTTTCTGCAATTGAGAACCACAGGAGATCCAGTAAAGTGGTTACCTAGCTTACTATTTAATCTAATGGAGTCACTTTAAAAATAACTGGAAAGGCAGTTCTGGGCTTCTGTACTCCTATTAGCATATTAAATATTATCAGAGGGCCTCATTATGAGGTAATACAAAAGTACAGGTTTCCATGGCAGGGACTCCAAGACTAGAACCTGATGTGAGGCTGCCATACACACTGTAAATGAGAATATAATTACCCAGGCTCCCCAAAAATAGTGGACAATGTCACTATATGGCTGGGTTTCCAGCCAAATGCCTATTCAATCCACGTGATTAAATGATGGCTATGTCTAGATACAGTTGTTCAAATGTCACCTCCTCTGCGTGAAGCCTTTCCTGAATCACCAAAGGGGAGTTAGTCATTCTGTCTTCTGGCTCTCAAAGCCATGTGTGTGTCCAATTATAGAACTTTCCAAAGTGTGCTGTAATTTGTCCTTTTACATGTGAAATCCTGAAGGAAAAGGATCCATTTCATTCCTCTTGGCATCTCCAGCTCCAAATGCATAAGAGGTACTGAAGGGGAGCAGGTTTTGCCACCCAAAATATGCCACTTTGGCATGAGAATTATTTTGAGCTAAAGGCAATCAAAAACCCAACAGATTCAGGAAAAGTTCTTTACCTCCCCCTCAACTGCCTACATTTACATTGGAAAGGGGCCCTGTACCAGGAAGAGAACTATTACCAGAGATACCTTTTTACCTAACAAACTTATCTGCATTACAGGGCAACCTCTGTTTTCCAAACCTCTCCACTGCCTTCCTGCGAGTGGCTTTCCTTTTCTTTGTATCCCCAGACCCCCACCCTTTTCCTTAGCTCAGGACGTTATATAAGCTCCAATTATCTGGCTACCTTTTGAGTCTTCATAGCTTTATGGGATTCCCATGTGTACATAATTAATTTTTTTTCTCCTGTTAATCTGTCATATCAATTTAACTATTAGACTAGCCAAAGAACCTAGAAGGGAAGAAGGGAAAATTTTTCTGCCCCTACAGTACTCACTAAATATTTGTTTAATCACGGAAAGAACTCATGATTTAGGTGGTTATTTTAACAGCCAGTCTCTGGACCATGAATTGGCTTGGCTGTGACCTTTATGTGATTTGGCTAAAATTTAGAATTTGCTTAAAATGAAGAACTTCACCATATTTTTCCACTGTATGAAGAACACTAAAATGTTACTTTGAGCACCACAAAGAGTCCTGTAGCCAGCTTCCAATTGTTAAATGAACCAGCACCGATGTATGGGAACAAATCACAATAATGATAATAACATTTATTGAGCACTTACCATATTCTAGTCACTTGTTAATTTTAAAGGTGTTAATCTTATTTAATTCACACACCGTCCTATGAGGTATATACTATTATTATCCCTACTTACGCATTAGGAACTAGAGCCCAAAGTCAAACAGCAAGCGAGGGGCAGAGTTGGGACTGGAACTCAGGCACTTTGACTCTAGAACCTCTACTTATGATCATTACACTATACTGCTTCAGTCAGCACCTTGTGTGTCTGAAAAATGAAGCCTCCAGCCTCTTCGCAGATGCTCTCTGACTTTCCTCCAGCTAGGCAGGGCTGTGTTCTCCCAGCCTGAAAAAAGAAAAAAATGATGGGCAAAATACCATTAACTCACTCAATAACAGATTTATACCCCCAACAGGCAAGTTGGGTCAATTTATCTGTCAATGGGCACATCGTCATATGAAAACAGCCAATAGGAAAGGTGAGAGTTCAATTTCCCCCTTGGAAAAGGCCACAGAAATATCAAATCATCCTGAACTAAGATGCACTGGGGTCTTCTACTCAATCCATCACATTTTTATTGAGCTCCCTCTACGTGGCAGGCATTGTGCTGAGAAGCAAGGGCATAAATGGTGAACAAAATGGATATGATTAGGTGAGGTAAACACATAGGGAAATAAGAAATCAAAATAAAATTACAAATAAAAAGTAACTCCCCTATTGCAATATAAGCTCCAGGAACCTAAAACAGTGCCAGGCGCATAATTGATATTTATTACATGAATAAATGAAAGCAATACAGTATGACAAAGTCTCTAATAGGACAGGTATGAGGCACAGAGAAAGAGCCCTACACCAGAAAGGGCGATGAAGCAAGGCTTTCTAGAAGAAGTGATACCCTGAGACCTGATGATTTCACAGCCGGAAGTTAGGAGTTAACCAGAAGAAAAGAGGTGAGGGAGAAAAGAGAGCATTCTTGTAGATATGTACTTAACAAGGATGTGAAATGGGAGAGGTGAAAGAAGAATCAGAATGAAGTGAGTCCCTAATTATAATGCTGAAATTAGACTTATAAGCAGATAGAGAAAACTGTCCATCTGCTGTGATTGAAAAATGGTGGCCTCTCCACCTTTACAGACTGGACTTACTCTTTCTTGGCTGTCTTGGTGGTCTCTCCTTCCTTTCTCACTTCCCCACTCCCCTACTGGGTTTGCCTTCACCTTCCAAATAAACTTGGTCTCAAATGCTTGTCTCAGGGTCAGCTTCTGAGGGAACCCAAACCAGGATGCTCGGTTAGTCTATGGTAGTAGCAAGCTATAGAAAGACAGAGAGGAACGGAGAAGACTGGTTTCCTCACGAGGAAGAAACTGGGCATTGCAGGCAAACCTCTACAATTTCACAAGCTTCCTGAAGCTGGCCACAGTTCCAATTTCTACCAAGGAAAAGTCATTCTAATGGGCAGCTCCTATAATTGGTCATGACACACCCTGGGGAATGTGCTAGAATCTGGGCAAAGCAGCTGGACTTGGGAATAGACTGAGAAAAGAAATGATGTGTGCAGATCTGTTTGGTGCTGAGTACTTAAGGTGTCTGCCCACTCATGGCCCCTGATACCTAATACCTGAGAGCGCCAAAGTGGGGAGCTCAGATGGGGCTGGCCTCCCAGCTCTGACAACTCTCAGCTAGCCCTCTGGTGCTGGGGCTGTTACCAAACTCAGGTTCAGCTGCCTGCTTGAAAGCCAATACTCGAGAGACGAGTGTTGGTTGGAAAGGAAAGGCTGCTTTATTCAGGAGGCCGGCAACCTGGGGAGAAGGTGGACTAGTGTCCAAAAACCAACTCTGAAGATTCTGTTCAACCATGAAAGTTTTTAAAGGAGAATCATTTGGAGAGGGTGGTCAGAGTCTTCCTTATCTTCCAATGTGTTCAGACTTTATTCTGATTGGTTGGTGGTGAGGTAACAGGGCAGAGCTCCTGGGGGCTTGTGCTCGGCCTGAAGTTACTATCCTCCACCTGGGTGGGGGCCTTAGTTCCCTGCAGAAGAACTCAAAGGTATTGTTAGCGTATTACTTGAGGAGGAACCACGACCCTGCTGCACTGTTTTTTCTTGACTGCTCCTTCCCTGTTTCTGCATTCCCTCCCTTCCCTGATTAGCAACTGTTTAAATCTGGCCCTTGGAACGCCAGGAAGCTCAAGGAGGCTGAATGAAGCCTATTTCATACAAACAAGAAACAGGGGACCCAGCTTTCTAGCACCTAGCAGTCTCCAAACTGAGGTACCTGCCCCACAGAAAATACACAGGTGTGTTGGACAATAGAAAGCAAAATATTAGAACTCATATTTTCCTATTCTTTCTGAATTTTCTATTTTCATTTATGTTTGGTAATGTAAACAAAATATGAGTTCAGTAGTATTAGTTGTAAATAAATAAATATAACTGTATCAGATGTCCATTCTCGAAAAGCTTTCACTGCGAGACGTTCATGATCAAAAAACATTTGAAGAACCTTGATTTAAAGAGTCTGCTTCCTTTTGAAGAGAGGGAAGGAATACTAAGTAGTTTTACATTTTCATACAGAGAAAGGATCAAGCATATTTCCAGGGATGAGTTCTGGGTACTGAAAAACCACATTAAGTAGGAGAAAAGAGAGGCCATATTTGGCAAGTCATTAGAAAGTTATTAAAATAAGTCAAAGGTGGGTTAAAAGTCACTATCAGGTGAAAGAAATTCATAAAGGCCAGGGCTGGGCAGATCTGTCTATTGGGGTCACCTGGTCAGCAGCCACAATGACAGGCTAAAATAGCTGTCCTGTGTTGAAGTTTATAAATTCATCATCGAAAGGCTCCATCTTGGGTACAAAAGTTGAGCTTTCCATGGTTGTGACTTAATAAATAAAAGATTAGTAGATACCAGAATTTAAATTTTGACCACTGATAATCTAACCCTAGCTATGTCCTAGATGGCTTGAGTTTAAAACAAAGCAAAACAAAACAAACAAAAAAACTCCTTACATTAACCTTAAATCAAATGAATGTTCATAAATCAAATGAAAAAGCTTCAGAGAGAGTAAGAGGGAATAAGGACACTCTACCCACTCTACCCTGTCTCTCCCACGGAATGAAGCTATAAAACCTGGACAGAGGGCTTCCCTGGTGGCACAGTGGTTAAGAATCCTCCTGCCAGTGCAGGGGACACGGGTTCGAGCCCTGGTCCGGGAAGATCCCGCATGCCACGGAGCAACTAAGCCGGTGCACCACAACTACTGAGCCTGCGCTCTAGAGTCCTCAAGCCGCAACTACTGAAGCCCGTGCGCCTGCAACAAGAGAAGCCACAGCAATGAGAAGCCCGTGCACCGCAACAAAGAGTAGCCCCCGCTCACCGCAACTAGAGAAAGCCCGCACACAGCAATGAAAACCCAACACAGCCAAAAATAAATAAATAAAATAAATAAATTTATTAAAAAAAGAAACACTGGTGGCGCAGTGGTTGAGAGTCCGCCTGCCGATGCAGGGGATGCGGGTTCGTGCCCCGGTCCGGGAGGATCCCACATGCCGTGGAGCAGCTGGGCCCGTGAGCCATGGCCGCTGAGCCTGCACGTCCGGAGCCTGTGTTCCGCAACGGGAGAGGCCACAACAGTGAGAGGCCCGCGTACCGCAAAAACAACAACAACAACAACAACAAAAACCCAAAACCTGGACAGAATCCATGGACCAGCTACTTGAAGACTGGCAAATTCCAAGATGGCTCCTAATGATCCCTGCCTCCTGGTGTTCATGCCTTTGTGTTATCTCCTCCCTTTCACTATAAGGCTTGACCTAGTGACTGCCTTGTAATCAACAGAATATGGCAAATGTGTTGGCCTGTCACTTCCGTGACTAACTTATGAAAGACTGTGACTTTCTGTCTTGCTAGCAGACTCTCTCTATTGCCTTCACAACTTGTGTGCTTTTGATGAAGTAAGCTGCTGTGTTGGAGAGGCCCACATGACACAGGACTGAGGGAAGTCTCTGGCCAAAAGCCAGCAAGGAACTGAGGCCCTCAGTCAGACCTCAAGGAACTGAATCTTGCCAACAACCACGTGAGCTTGGAAGCAGATCCTTCCCCAATTAAGCCTTAAGATGACTGCAGCCCAGCCAACACCTTGATTGCAGCAGCTTGTGAGAGATCCTGAAGTAGAGGGCCCATGTAAGCTTTGTCCGGATTCATGACCCACAGAAGCTGTGAGATCACAAATGAGCGTTTTGAGCCTCTAACTTTTTTGTAATTTGTTATATAGCAATAAATAAGTAACACAAGGACTCTAGAAAGTAAATAGCAGAAGGCATACTAAGATCAGAGTTTGAAGTACCACCACGCTGGTGGTGAGTTGACCATTTTTTCCCCTCCAATTCCCCCACACTGGATTCAAGGAAGCAGAAATTAAAATCAAAAGCACAGTGAGAGTGCTTGCTTCGGCAGCACATATACTAAAGTTGGAACGATACAGGGAAGATTAGCATGGCCCCTGCACAAGGATGACATGCAAATTCGTGAAGCGTTCCATATTTTTCAACGTTCATTGCAGCTCTATTCACAATAGCCAGGACATGGAAGCAACCTAAGCGTCCACCAACAGATGAATGGATAAAGAAGGTGTGGCACATATATACAATGGAATATTACTCAGCCAAAAAAAGAAACGAAATTGAGTTATTTGTAGTGAGGTGGATGGACCTAGAGACTGTCATACAGAGCGAAGTAAGTCAGAAAGAGAAAAACAAATACCGTATGCTAACACATATATATGGAATCTAGAAGGAAAAAAAAAAGTGGTTCTGATGAACCTAGGGGCAGGACAGGAATAAAGATGTAGATGTAGAGAATGGACTTGAGGACACGGGGAGGGGGAAGGGTAAGCTGGGACGAAGTGAGAGAGTGGCATGGACATATATACACTACCAAACGTAAAATAGATTGCTAGTGGGAATAAGGAGGGTGGGAGGGAGACACAAGAGGGAGGAGATATGAGGATATATGTATATGTATAGCTGATTCACTTTGTTATAAAGCAGAAACTAACACAGCATTGTAAAGCAATTATACTCCAATAAAGATGTTAAAAAAAAAAAGAAAAAGCACAGTGAGCTAACACTGCACACCTATTAGATTTTTTAAAAATTCTAATAATATCCAGTGCTGGCTAGGATATGGAGCAACTAGAACTCTCACGCTTTGCTGGTGCGAATGCAAAATGGTGCAGCCACTCTGAAAAAATAGTTTGGTAGTTTTTCATACAGTTGAACATGCATATGGCACTTGCCATATGACATAGCAATCCTACCCATCCGTGGATATTTACTCCAAAGGAATGAAAGCTTATAGTCATACAAAAACCTGTACACAGGTTCATATGGTCAAATACCGAAAACAGCCCAAATGTCCTTCAATGGGTGAATGGATACACAAACTGTGGGACATCCATACAATGGAATGTTATTTACCCAATAAAAAGGAACAAACTACTGATACACACAAGATGGATGAATCCCAAAGGCATTATGCTGAAAGAAGCCAGGCTTAAAACGTTGAGTACACTTATATGACCTTCTCGAAAAGACAAAACTGTAGTAATGGAGAACCGATTAATGGTTGCCAAGGTTTATGGGGTGAGGGGGCGGATATGACTACAAAGGAATAGCAAGAGGGAGTTTTGGAGGCGATGTTCTATATCCTGATTATGGTGGTGGTAACACTAATCTACCCATGTGTTAAAATTCACAGAACTGTACAACAAGTCGGTTTTACTGTACACTAATTTTAAAATAAATTTTTTTTAAAACTTCAGAGCTGGCTCTGGCTTAGCACCTTTGGGTCTATAGATATTAAAGTGTCCATGGGCTGACTCTGACTGCCAAGGGCCTTCTTAAAACACAGCCAGAAGCAGTGTCTGCTGCTGTAAACTACGAGCACTAAGGAAAACACTTGCCTTTCCCTCTGACTTCACTTTAGCTCTCTATACATGGGCAAAACTCAAAAAACAGAGATCCCAGTGAGAAAACGCACCCCATCCATCCTTTACTTTTAATAGTTACTTACTGAGCAAGTTCTAGCTACGAGGCAGGGATACAACAATGAATACATTCTGATTCATTTCCCTACCAGGTTCACAGTGTAATGAGGGACACGGGCCCGTCCACAAATAATTTCAAGACAGGAGGTGTAGGTACAGAGATATGCCATGTGCTATTGGAGCCCAGAAGGATATGAGCCCTGCCAGGGCAAGTCAGGTAATGCTTCCTAGAGCATACAAAGTGGAGAAAGGCATTCCAGGGAACTCGGGAGCAGGTTACATTTAAGTAATGTTTCCTGAGACTAGGGGATAGAGGGTGTATAGAGCAGAGGATGGGGATGTGAACCTGAGGAGGCAGATTGGTGCCAAGTGTGACTGTTCTTGAAAATCGCAGCAAAGAATTCATACTTTAATCTGTCGGTTAGGGATTGCAATTTCAAATGTTTACATAAGCTGGAGTACATAATATAAATGAATAAAGCAGCCTGGGTGGAAATGATGGGACATTCTAGAGAGTTCTTGTCTAAATGAGGCAGCTGCTACTTACCAGTAGCTCCCTCTCAGGCTGCCATCCAGAAATCCTGGCCCAGTGTTACCCAGTATAATTTTTCAAGAGAAACTGACATACTTTTATGTAAAATCTCCCTATTTTTAAATGTCAGTATGAGTATACTTCTACAAATTATAAGATGCCATTGATTACAAGGTGTATTATTATTTTATGTATGAATAAGAAAGAAAAAAGCCACCCATCAAACTATGACACTCCATCGATTTTAAGGCACGTTCCAATTTCAGAGGTGCTAAAATGTGAAAAGATGTGCATCTTAGAATCAATGAAATGCAGTAATTCTCATTTTCTCAAAACACTGTATAGACTCCAGAGTGAGGCTGCCAGATTGCAAACTCTGTTTAAGTGAAGGGTAGCCTAAGAGTAATCTGATTAGATTCACACTTTAGGAAAAAGATCACTCTGAAGGTCAGATGCGATGACCTGGGAAAAAGCCAGCCAGAGAAAGACCGATGAGGAAGCTCCTGCAAGGATCCAGGAGATCGATGATAAGTGCTGAATTAAAGCGGTGGCAGTGGAGATGAGGGGCCAAATGTGAAAGCCTTTTTCTTTTTAATGTGAAAGTCTTTTAGGTAATAAGTCCCACAGGTCCCAGACTGGGTATAGGTACCAAGGGAGACAGAGGCATCCAGAATGATTCCAAGGTTCCTAGTTTGGAATACCAGATGGATTCATCACTTCTTCAACAATGCTCACTGGGTGCCAGGCACTGCACTGGGCCCTGGGAGTACAATGGTGGATAAGACAGACATGGTCCCTGCCCTCTCATCATTTATGGTCTAGTGAGTGATGCCATTAATTGCGGTAGAGTGCTACTGGGTATGGGGTAGGACATAAAGGGGGACAGGCGTGTTTATGGTGGAGAAAAATAACTAGCTAAAATGTCCTATAGCCAGTAGAAGCTCCTTTTAAAGCCCAGAAAATAAATCAGGTCTGCAGATTCTGATTAAAGAGGTCATCAGGGCTTCCCTGGTGGCGCAGTGGTTGGGAGTCAAGCCTGCCGATGCGGGGGACGCGGGTTCATGCCCCAGTCTGGGAAGATCCCACATGCCATGGAGCGGCTGGGCCCGTGAGCCATGCCCGCTGAGCCTGTGCGTCCGGAGCCTGTGCTCCGCAACGGGAGAGGCCACAACAGTGAGAGGCCAGCGTACCGCAAAAAAAAAAACAAAAAAACAAAAAAACCCCAAAGAGGTCATCAGGTTACCAATAACAGCTAAAGTGATTAGAGAAGATAAAACAGGCTGGGAGAGCTTGTAAAGTCACAAGGCTATAGGGGCAAAATCAGAAGCCCGGAGGAACAGAGACATTTAAAGGGAATGAGGAGGAAGGAGCAAACAAAGGAGACTAAAAAAGCAACAGTCCAGAAAGGAAGAGGCCCAGGAGAGAGGTGTATCTGTAGACCAAGGGAGACATATTATCATATAATCCAATATGCCTTTATCTATAATTACTGCACAGAGTAATTTACCTTGGCAATGTACAATTCAGATTTTCAGAGTTTATGGGTGTTTTGCATGAATTCCAAATAGGCTTATCAGAACTGCTTCTTATTTAGAGAGTTGTGATATTTTTAAATATTGCCACAATCTGTTCGTTTAGCTTACATGTGCTTGCGTTTTGCAGGCGCCTCAGTTTGACATCTAGCATGAGTCAATGGCGGAGCAATGTAATTCCTTCTTTTTTTTCCTTCTGCAAGAGCTATAATCTGTCATTCCAAGACAAATGTAAAACAAAGCATACACATTTATGCAATTCCCTCTCATGTCAAAGCACTGCGAATTGGGCAAAACTGACCTAGGCACAGACAGCGGAGTCCCCTTGCAAGATCATCACAAGGGCCTTGGCCCAGAGCTCTGTAACAGGTGAGCCTGTGATATGGTAAGATACTCTGGTCCTCTGGACTTGTTCAGAAAGGCCCTTCATTTTATGGGAGAGGAAACCAGGCCCAAAGAGGTTAAGTAGCCTCCCCAACATCATAGTTGTACAACTTGGTGGCCAGTACTCTTTCTATTACATCAAGGTGATCCAATTCCACCCTATAAAGATAGCTCCAGGGATTTCCCTGGCGGTCCAGTGGTTAAGACTCTGCGCTCCCAATGCAGGAGGCACAGGTTTGATCCCTGGTTGGGGAACTAAGATCCCACATACTGCACTGTGTGACCAAAATAATAATAACAAATAAATACCTTTCTGAAAGATAGCTCCAATACAATATACACTAAAGTATGACAAACTCCATACACAAAACATTAACTCTACTAGATTTGGCCAAACAACTAGACAGAGGAAGGTTAACTTTTAAACATATAGTTCCATGTCTACCCAGATTTCCTTCAATTTATCTGCTACTTTAAGAGTTTTTATCCCTCCCTCTAAGTTTTACCAGTTCCACACAGGTTGAAGGAGAACAGACTCCTAGACTTTCACTTTGCTGGTTGCTGAATCTTTTAGCCTGACCTGCAGGCTCAGGACACAATCTATCGTCACGCTTGTAGATTTACTTGAAGAGGATTCCTCAGGCTCATCTGGAATTTTCGAGAGGTAGATTCTAGAATTATTCTTTAATAGGTTGCCTTGCCTTGGCAACCCCACAATGATGGAGGCAGGTATGACAGTACCTGCCAACAGAATGTGAACAACACACCTGGATGAGAGAACCACTTCCTGCTTACTGGGAAGGCAGGTTCTAGGTTCCTCAAGCTTTCTTTTTGCCAACCGTTGCCTCCCTTTCAACCATTTTTGTTTTTATGAACACAGACAACAACAGTTGGTTTCTTAGAGGAATGTTGAAACTATTACCTAAAGCAAGGCCGAGGAAAGATCCATGGCTTTCTTTTCAAAACACTTGTTAGTATTGCCTCAGATGACTAAGAGTTTATGGTGAAGACTGTGGAAAAGTTTTTAGTTTAAGAATACTTATTCTTGGGAATTCCCTGGCGGTCCAGTGGTAAGACTCGGCACTTTCACTTCCATGGGCCAGGGTTCGATCCCTGGTTGGGGAACTAAGATCCCACAAGCCGCAGAGGAGCGGCCAAAAACAAAACAAAACAAAAACTTACTCTTGTCTTGGTTTTATTCATACATTCATTCAACAAATATTTGTTGAGCATCTATTGTGTGCAAGGCACTGTTCTAGACCCTGGGGATATACTACCAACAGAACTGACAAGGTCGGTCCCTTCCCTCATGAAGTTTAGAGCCTTGTGGGGGAAATAAACGTTAATCAAATAATCATAAAAATAAATGTGAAATTGCAAAGGAGAAGTACATGTATTATAAGAGTGAGTCAGGAGGTCAAGCAAAGGCTTCTGAAGATAACATTTTTTTTAAAAATTTTATTTTATTTGGCCACACAGCGTGGCAGGTGGGATCTTAGTTCCGCGACCAGGTACCGAACCCATGTCCCCTGCATTGGGAGTGTGGAGTCTTAACCACTGGACCGCCAGGGAAGTCCCTGAAGTCGATCTTTAAACTGACATCGGAAAGACAAATACTGTTTACTTAGTTGAAAGTGCTGATAGGGGAATGGAGTCAAGCATACACTTGAATTAAGGTTCAGTGACCTGGAGTACATAACTGGACTCTGTGATTTGGGGACTTTCAAAGGAGAATCTAGGGTTTAATATAGGTCTTAGTTTACTAAAGCTGAAGTTAGTATCTTCACCAATATCCCAAAGAGGGCACAATCTGTGAGTGTCATTTACATAAAACTCTCTGAAACAGTGCTTCTCAAACTCTGATGTGCTTATAGATAACCCGGGGATCCTGTTAAAACACAGATTCCTGGGCCCAGCTCCTAGAGGTTCTGATTCAGTAGGTCTGGAGTAGGGCTCATGAATCTGTATTTCTAATTAATTCCCAAGTGATGGTAAAGCATACTTTGAGAGGCACTGCCTCATAACACAATATGATATTTGTTTAAATCTCTATTTCTTTTTCAACCCACTTTTTCATGACTTTTAAAGTCAAACTCTATTCTACAATGCTTTTGTGATTTTTATGGTCAATTCAGTAGTATCACCAGAACAAGAGAATGTTGTGATGTATAAATCAAACAATGCCATAAGCTAAAGATTTCAAATATTTGGAAAGAATGAGAGAAAAAACAACTATAAGCAAACTGAGGTATCAGTAATGTACTAAAACTTCACTAATTTACCCCAGTGAGGTGGACTGTTATTCTTATTTTGTAATAAGTTTGATTTACAAAGTGGTTTTAAGGAAATGTAATACAAATCAACCTGATGTAACTAAGGACAGGCAATTCCTATATGTTTAATGACTCTTTTACTTTAACAGGTAGATAAGAGCTATTCGTAATGAATACTCTCACATTTTGAATGAAGCTCTGGATTTTACATTACATGAGATATGAATAACCTCCCCGCTTAGGTCTCTGTTTCTCACTACTAAACACAATTCCTGCTGATACGTCATGATCCTGTTGGTATGGCTACATGAAAAGGACACTAGGAAAACCAGTTGGTGAGAGAGCCAAGATTTCTCTGCATTGTTTTTCCTGAGAAGGTTGTGAAGTTAATATAGGGTCTGGAGCAAACTACTGTCATTTTTAAAAATTAAAAATGAAGTCTCTGTGCGTGGAAGAATAGGAGGATTAGGAAAGGGGACCAGGAGTAAGTTCTTGTAATTTTGAGGAAACATCAGCTCTGCCACTTACAAGCTGGGCACCTTAGGTAACTTTCATTACTTCTCTGGGCCTTAGTCTTCTCATTTTTAATATGGGGGTAATAATATTTAAATGGAATAATCTAAGTGGAAAATTCTTCATAAACTATAAAGTGCTAAACAGATATGAGCTACCATTTCTAGGAGAGGCCTACATTTCCTGAGTGTTTACACATCCTGGAGAAGAAATGTGGTCTGACCGGTGGGTCGGGATGTGTCTGGGAGCATCAGAGAATTCGGTTCCAGAGTCAGATCTAGCTCCACCACTTAACAGCTGTGTGTGAGCTTGGGAAAATTACATGACCTCTCCGTGCCTGTTTCTGAAAAACCAGGATAGTAATAGCACCACCCACACTGCGTTGATGTAAGGAATAAATGGGTTCATACATACTGTGGCAGCCACTGCTAGTTGCCTAGCCAGTATCTATTCTCCTTTCTTCCTTACCAATAAAGTCCCAATTTTATTCTAGGTGGCAATGGACTCAGCCACCAAAACTTGATTTGCTAGGATCCCTCGCAGTTAGGGGTGTTCATGTGACTCTGTTCTGGCCAATACGATATAAGCTGAAATCTACTGCTGAGGTTCCCAGAAAAGCCATTTTTCTGATAAAAAAGACAAGACTCAGCTGTCATGAGCCCTTTCCTTTTTGCCCTTCCCCCACTGTGCCTGGAACCATGACATAATGCCTGGAGGAGGAGCAGCCCTCTTGAGTGCATTAGGAAGAGAGGCTCATGCTGAGAATTATATTGCAGAAAGACTGAAGGATGAGCCTGGGACACAGATGATGATGTGAAGTTGCTTCTTTCCTAACTTCATATCACATGAGATAAAAGCCAACCCGTCTGTGTTAAATCCCTGTTATTTCATCATTTACCTCATCACACGCAGCCAAACATTCTCTAAGCAATACACTCGTAAAGCAGTTTGAGTGATGCCTGGCTTACAGTTAGTATTCAGTAAATGTTATTATTTGCCCAGCATTTTGTTGCCTAACCAGGTGGCTGACAAGTATTCCCCTCAATCCCTTGCAATAGTACCCCAATTTTCCTTTATGAGATCAACCCTCTCCCTATTCTAAGCCCTGTGGTTTGCATGGGATTGACACCACCCTCCACTCTAAGTGTGAGACTTCACTGGCTTGATTCAATCAGCATGAGCCCACTTCCCAAGCAACAGTGACTGCCCAGGGCTGGGCACATAACACAGGCCTAAGCAGCTCACACATCCTCTTCTCCTGGCAAAAGGGAGTGTTCAGGAGGGCATGTAACTAAAGACAGGCAATATGAGTAATCTCCGGGCTCCTATTCTATTTAATCAAATCTACAGTCAAGTACAATAAAAAATTCATATCCAAATCGCCTTTCCCAAAGAAAAGAAACAGCAATAAAATCTACCATTTGCAATTGTGTGAATTCATTCAAATTTCTCTTCCAAAAGAAAAAAACCCCAGCTGGCTGAAACTGTTTTGTTTTTGTTTTCTGTAAACACGTCCAGGAGAACTCCTTTAAGAACAGATGTGCATCTGGGTTTTAGAATGAACGTTGGACACGGAGGCAGACACTGGAAACCTATGACTAATATTGAAATAATATTCACAGACAGTTGTCATGGCAGCCTGCTCATTCTGCACAAAATAGAACCCACTGAATTTTTTTTTTTTTTTTTTTTTTGCGGTACGCGGGCCTCTCACTGTTGTGGCCTCTCCCGTTGCGGAGCACAGGCTCCGGACGCGCAGGCTCAGAAGCCATGGCTCACGGGCCCAGCCGCTCCGCGGCATGTGGGATCCTCCCGGACCGGGGCACGAACCCGTGTCCCCTGCATCGGCAAGCGGACTCTCAACCACTGCGCCACCAGGGAAGCCCCCACTGCATTTTAACAGGATTTAGCAAAGGAAAGCTGCTAGCCTGCAGACAGCCTCTAACTGAGTTAAACAACCTATTAATTGGTTTTGGTTTTATTATTATATATAGCCTTCAGACTATACCCTAACTGTATCCAAAAAAATCACAAACACTTAAAATCACTAATACAAACACATAAGATGATCTTTGTTTAACACCTCCACCACTCTTGAAATCTTCCCATCAGACTATGAGGAAAGCTTAGAGGCAAGTCCCATTGTGTGCACAGCTGAATCCACTTAAATCTAAAGACAGTAAGTTTAGTGGAAGTAGAGTGAAATTTCATTTCCGTCACCAATTAGCATTGGCTGGATGCCGCTATCAGTCACTTCCTCTTAAGTGGGGTTCTGTAGGAGTGGGGAGTAGCCAAATTGTTCTGTGCTCAATTACGTAGTCCCCGGGGATTGACTTTAGAAACTGGAGGCATCTCAAGTCATATAAATAAAGGAGGGAGAGACAAAGTATTTTCAGCTGATCTGTTTCTCTCTTGAGCGGCTATCAAATCTAAGCTCATTGAATGTGATTGCAGGTGATTTTGTAGATTATATATAGCTGGTGTTGAGGGGACTACTACACGAGGCCATCTTTCCTTTTAGACAGGCTTTTGCATATCACCCTGCCCCTCTGCCTTCTCTTTTGAGTTTCTTCTTTAAGAAAGAAGAGCCAGGGTCTAATTAAAATTCAGTAACATCGAAAGTTAGGAAAAACCACATCAAGCCATTATCATCCATTAATATCTTGGAATAAATCAGTCCTTTGGGTTAATTAATGTTCTTCAGGCTCCTTGAGATGGGGCCATGTCATACACTTAAAACAACAAAACAAAAAATTCCCACACTACCAAACACTGAGCTCCTAGACATATTGCAGACATGTGACAATAAACAACTTCAGTCAAGGGACTGGGACACTGAGGAGCAGTCCCTCAGTAGCTGGTGGGCAGATTAAAGACACTGTCAAAATGGTATAGGAGAGAAATGCAGAAATACTGAATCAGCAGTGATTGTATTTTCCCTCATATAACTGAAACTCCCACTAAACAGTAGCATTAAAGATTAGGGATTTTACTTTTCACATATAACCAGGAGTCTGGAAGTAGTAAATTTGGGGCTGGGACCCAGGTACCTTCCTTCTTTCTGCTGAGCAGTGTAGCTTTCTTCTTCATAACTGTCAACTCACGGTCACAAAATGGCTGCTCTCCCTCCAGCATCACATTTGCATTCTGAGGAGAAAGTGAAGTTAAGGGCAAAATGGGGCATACCAGCTGAGTCTACCTTCTTCTAAAGAAACGGTTTTGTAAACCCAACTACTTCCATACAAGTCATTGGCCAGAACTGTGTCACACAGTCTCTTCTAGCTGTAAGCGGAACCTGGGAAATCAAACTGTTTTAGCTGGACACACTGCTGAGTCAAACAAAATCAGGCAGTGCAGTGTAGAGGTTAAATACAGCCTATAGAGCCAGATGGCCTGGGTGTTACAAACCCACTCCTTTATTTACCACCTGTGTGACTTAGTTACCTAATTATTCTGTGCTCTGGTTTTCTCATCTGTAAACTAATCATAGTAACAATACCTTTCTCACAGGGTTCTTGTGAGGATGAAATGAGTTAATATGAGTAGAGTCTGAACAGTCTCTAATACATAGCAAGCATTATACAAATGTTTATTCTTCTTATTTTTATTACTGACAAAAAGAAGAATGGATATTGAATAAGCAACTAGCAGTATCTGCCACAGATGTGTTGCCCACTCTGTAACCTCAACGGTCCTGGTTACTGTAATACGTGGGAACAAGTGCCCTGCTGCACCTGAGAACTGATGGCTGCCCAGGACGCCGGAAAACCAAAGCCCCGACCTGCCAAAGCGGCGATTCCCATGACCATCAGCCTCTTTCCGCATTTCCTAGGAACTGAGGGCAACAAAACTTCCCAGTGTCTGAGCCAGGGAAGCACTGGCAGCCACTGTGGTGATGCCCACCATTTTAGACATGAACCATCAGGACTCCCTCAGTTGCAAGAGTCAGTAAACCCGACTCCCACTGGCCTAAGCAAAACTGGAAATGCACCCTTCAAATAGCTGAAGAGTCAACAAGTATACCTAAGGTCTGACTTGGTCGAGGCCTTAAATGATAGCCCCTGGTCACTGTTTCTCAGCTCTAATCCCTCGCTGTTGGCTTCATTCTCAGGCTTCAGGCAGGCAGCCGATGTGTTTCAGACTTTGTGGTCACCCACACTATCTTCTCAACATCCTCCCTATGTTTTGGTAATTCCCCACATCTGAGTCCTCGAAGGAGAAAGAAGAAATTTGCTTTTCCAGCCTCTCTCATAGCAGGAGCACAGGTATGTGACCTAGGCTCTGCCAGAGACCTAAATTTAGAAAAGGGCAACACAAGGAGTCAAGAGGTTATGAAAGCCATCCTCTCCCAAAGTTAGTGGCAGAAGGGTCCAGTTTGCAGATACAGCAGTGATAGAGACTCTGGGCCCCATCACTGGCTTGCATCGCTAACTCTGTATCCAGAAGGGGCAGCAGTGGGCAGGCATCTTTGATGGTGCAGCCCCGCAGTGAGATTTAGACATTATTCCTGGCTTTGGCATCTCCAAAGCCTTCTCGGAGAGCCTGGGGGCCACTGTATATCCTTTAATAAACTCATTTTCTTCTTAAACTAGTAGGAGTGTTGAATCAGCTTAGGTGATGTTATACCCCAAATCTTAGTTTACACTTATCAAGGTTTATTTTTCACTCCTGTTCCTGCGCAGGCTGGCTGCAGTTCTGTAACACGTGGTCTTCCCTGTAAGACTCAGGCCAACCTCCCTCTGGGGCACTGCTGTGCTTATAACAAAGGGGAAACATCAAAGCAGCACCCTACAAGCTGGCTCTTCACACCTGTGCTTGGAAGTGAGGCACATGGCTTCTGCCCACACCCAACTGGCAAAAGTCAGTCACTCGGTCAAGACTATCAGTGGGGCAACTGTGTAAAAATCCTCTGTAGGGAAGAGCAGTAAATATTTTGGGCAAGAAGGTCCTGCTGTAGGCAACTCAGCGCCCCGACTGATACATTGCAATAATCAGATGGCAGCAGAACCTCCAGCCTCTGGATTAGCTCACGTTGAGTCCAGGGTGAACATGGAAATGTCTCTTCTCAGGAATTCACACAAAAAGGCCCAGGATTAGCTTTGATTGGGACTGACCTGGCGTGAGTCATTCCCCAGCCCTGAACAGATCCATTCAAGACATATTCATTGAGCGGTTACTATGTACTAGGCGCTACTTAGGTTCTGTGGAATACAGCAGTGAACAAAACCAAATCCATGCCTCATGGAACTTTCATTCTAGTTGAGAATGATAGGGGACAGACAATATCTAGAAATAAGTAAATATCTAGAAAATTAGATAGCAATAAGCACTGTAGAGAAAAATAAAGCAGGAAAGGGGGATACTGAGTTTCCAGGGTGAAGGGGAAAGGAAAATAGCAATTTTTAAATAGGGCAGTCAGGAAAGGCCTCACTGAGAAGATATCTGGGCAAATACCTGAGCAAGATGAGACAGCAAGCAATGGGGCGACCTAGGGCAAGAGCAGTAAAGGCTGCGAGCACAGCAGGTGCAAAGGCCCTGAGGCAGAAGAGTCCTACTGTGTTTGAAGAACAGCAAGCAGGCAAGTGTGGTCTTGTAAAGGCAATATAATAGGATATATGATCAGAGAGGTAATAAATGGAAGATCAGATCATGTAGGGCCTTGCAAGCCACTGTAAGGCTCTGGCTTTCTTTCTAGTTAAGGTGGGGAGCTATTGAAGGGTTTTGAGCAGAAGTGACACGATCTAACTTAGGTCTTTTTTTTTTTTTTTTTTTTTTTTTTTTTTATGCAGGCCTCCCTCTGTTGTGGCCTCTCCCCTTGCGGGGATATGCTTTTTTTTTTTTTTGTATGCGGGCCTCCCTCTGCTGTGGCCTCTCCCGTTGCGGAGCACAGGCTCCGGACGCGCAGGCCCAGCGGCCATGGCTCACGGGCCCAGCCGCTCCGCGGCACGCGGGATCCTCCCAGACCGGGGCGCGAACCCGGTTCCCCTGCATCGGCAGGCGGACGCGCAACCACTGCGCCACCAGGGAAGCCCTAACTTAGGTCTTAAAAGGATCACTCTGGCTACTGTGTGGAGAATAGTCTGTAGGGAGAAAACGGCAGAAGTGGGAGGCCAGAATATGAGGTTCTCGGCAATGACCCAGACAAAAAGTGATGGTGGCTTTGATTAGTATGGTAGCAGGGCAGATGGTAGAAAGTGATTAGATTCTAGATAGACCTTGAAGGTGTAGCCAATAGGATTCGCTAGTGAGATCAGATTTGAAGTGTGAGGGGAAAAAAAGAATCAAGTAAGATTTCTTCCATTTTTTTCTACGTTTTAGGCCTCAGTAACTAGAAAGATGAGGTTGCCCTTATCTGAGACAAGGAAGACTGAGAAAGGAGAGGGGGTGGAGATCGGGAGTTTAGACACAGACAGAATAGGATTGAGATACCTATTAGACATTTAAATGGACAAGTATAGTAGGTAGATTTGGAGTTTGGGAGAAAAGTCCCGACTAGAGATATAAATGTGGAATTCATCTAGGTTACAGACCATATTTAAAGCCATTAGATTAAATGAGGTCACCAGAGTGGTGAGAATGAATAGAAAAGTCCACGAACTGAGACCTGTGGAACACCCATGTTTAGAGGTCAAAGAGATGAGATCCAGCAAAGGTGACTGAGAAGGGGTGACTGGTGAGGTAGGAAGCAAAAATCAGGAGAGGGTGGCATCCTAAAAGCTGGGAGGGGAAAGTGCTTCCAAGAGGAGGAAAGGAACCGGAGAGAGCACCTAAAGACTTATTTTCTAAGAGTTTTGCTATAAAGGAGAGCAGAGAAATGGGAGTAGTTGAGGCAGCAATGAGATTAAGAGATTATTTTTTAATGATGAGAAAAAAAATTATAGTATGGGACTTCCCTGGCGGCGCAGCAGTTAAGACTCCGAGCTCCCAACACAGGGGGCCTGGGTTCAATCCCTGGTTGGGGAACTAGATCCCACGTGCATGCCACAACTACGAGTTCGCATGCCACAACTAAGGAGCTGGCAAGCCACAACTAAATAGCCCACCAGTTGCAACTAAGACCCGGTGCAACCAAATAAATAATAAATAAAATTTAAAAAAAAATTACAGCATGTGTGTATGCTGACGGGAATGATCCAATAGAGGAGGTAAATAAAGATGCAGGAGAGGTACTTCCCTGGTGGTACAGTGGTTAAGGATCTGCCTGCCAATGCAGGGGACACAGGTTCGAGCCCTGGTCCGGGAAGATCCCACATGCCATGGAACAACTAAGCCCGTATGCCACAACTACTGAGCCTGCACTCTAGAGCCCACAAGCCACAACTATGGAACCTCAGTGCCACAACTACAGAAACTCAGTGCCACAACTAATGAAGCCTGCATGCCTAGAGCCCATGCTCTGCAACAAAGAGAAGCCACCACAATGAGAAGCCCGCGCACCGCGATGAAGAGTAGCCCCTGCTCGCCGCAACTAAAGAAAGCCCACGTGCAGCAATGAAGACCCACTGCAGCCAAAAATTTAAAAAAATTTTTTTAATAAAATAAAATTTTAAAAAATAATAGTAATAAATAAAGATGCAGGAGAAAGAGGGGAGTTGTTGCAGGGCTTTCTTTGAGTAGGCAAGCGCAGGTGGAGGGCTGGGTGTCGACAGGAACTTCAGACAAGTCATCTAGGGCAGGAGTTCTCAACCATGGCATGACTGACATTTGGGGCCCGGTTATTTCTTGTGGTGGGCGGCTGTTCTGTGCACTGCAGAATGTTTCACTACAGCCCTGGTCTCTACGCACTAGATGCCAGTAGCACACTAACCCCGACAGCCCAGAGTGTCTCCAGACATCGGCAGAGAGCCCCCAAGATTTTGCCCCCTCCCCCAGGGAACACTTTGGGTTCTCACAACTCAGGGAATGCTATGGGCGTCTAGTGAGTAGAGGCCAGGGATGCTGTGCAACATCCTACAATACAGAGGACAGCCCCCCACGACAGAGTTACCCGGTCCCAAATGTCAACAGGGCTGTAGCAGGAAATCCCTGATCTAGACGCAGGGCCCTGGTCTACATCTAGGAGGGCACAGATGCAGTCAGGTGAGCAGATGTGGGGCTTACCTGTGGAAGTTCTCTTCAGGTTGCTTGCATTTTTTTTTTCACCGAAATAAGGAAGCAAGGTCATCAGCTGTAGGTGAGGTTGGGGAAGGAGGTACAGGAAGTTTAGGGAGAGAAGACATGAACCTGTCCTCTAGGTGAGGTGGAAAATGAATGGACAGGGAAAGTAGACATGATTCTGGGCCGCATTAAGAACACACTTGAGGGGCTTCCCTGGTGGCGCAGTGGTTGAGAGTCTGCCTGCTAATGCAGGGGGCGCGGGTTCGAGCCCTGGTCTGGGAGGATCCCACATGCCGCAGAGCAACTGGGCCCGTGAGCCACAACTACTGAGCCTGCGCGTCCGGAGCCTGTGCTCCGCGACAAGAGAGGCCGCGATGGTGAGAGGCCCGCGCACCGCGATGAAGAGTGGCCCCCACTTGCCACAACTAGAGAAAGCCCTCGCACAGAAACGAAGACCCAACACAGCAAAAATAAATAAATAAAAACAAAAAAGAACACACTTGAGGTACTTACTCAAGAATTTGATGTGAAACCAGTAGGCCTGAAGCTGTGTTCCTCCTGGGGCCATATTCAGAGGCGGAGTGGGGAAACAGTTGGATTTAACAGACTGGTTTTGCCAACAAGTACAAGCAACAAAGGGGCAAAGGAGTGATAAAAATGACCACAGAACTTGAACTGGGTAAGAAGACTGAGGGATGTTATTAACTATGAAAAGGTAGGTGGGCAAAAAGTAACGAATACCCATTCCAACAGGCTAGTTTCAAATGTTTTGAAGAGCCGTAAAAGGGGAAAAATAAGGTGAACTCTGCCATACTGAGGTAACCACTCACTTTCCCTAGTAAATACTTGAATATACACTGAAAGACAGAGTACAATCATTTCTAAATGAAATCAGGTCAGTGGAGCTTCCTAAGTCAGCTCGGTGTTTGGGGCCATGATATCCTTGGTTGACGAAAGCCAAACCATCAGTGAAGGAAGCCATCAGTGAAGGAAGCCATCAGTGAGGAAACCATCAGTGAAGGCAAACGCTGGGGAAGCCACACTAAACGCCTGAGAAATCAGAGGACTCAAAAAGTTTGAAGTGACTTCTAGTCTTTATTTGCTAGTTTATTTCTCTGGTAGTTGTTCAGATGATTATGGGCAGACCCGGGGGTGGCAGGCCTCACAAAGCTGACTGAACAGACTAAAGTGCCAGGGGAAACTGTGGCCAGCTGCGGCACTAGCCATGACGCTGGTGGTATCAAAGCGGAAGCCATCAACAGCAGTTTACGACAGGCTCTTAGTTCTGGCTTTTAGGGATTTCAGTTAAAAATTACAAAAGACAAAAAAGGTATCCACTTCCTCACTGGCATGCATACAAAATATTACAAGAGACCAATGGCACTCTTATGGGAACATGTAGCCTCTATGAACAAGGGCCTCCCCAAGTCACTTAGATATCAGAAAACTGAGTATGAGCCCAGCCCTGCCACTCACCAGCAGAATGGTCTCGGCAAGGCATTCGAACTCTTCCGCTTCAACTTCAGCTGAAAAATGGAGATAGTGATACTTTCCATGGCTACCTCATAGGAATGTATGTGAAAGTGCTTTGTAAACCATATTGCACTTTACTAGCAACAGATTGTGAATACACCTTGAAGGCAGCAGAGGAATGGAACAAAAGTCTCCCTCCTTTTTGCTAAAGCCAGAATCCTGTGTTGCGTGCATCAGAGGTGTACCAGCCTCCTTTCTTTGTGTGGGAACGGGGCCAAAGCTTGCACGTGGCGAACCCACCCTTATGGCAAGGGCAGACAGAAAGCTCGAGGAAGGGCAAAGTATTCCCTAGAGACAAACCAAAACACGACTAGTGAGTGTAATTTTAGGCCCAATTCTTGACAGCCTTGTTTTGAACCGACAAGGGTTTGGCAACGGGTTAAATATACTGATTACTGGGCATAGTGGGAGTCATTATGGCTCACTGACTAGCAGGAAACATGGAGTTTTCATGAATTCATCCTCTGGCTAGTGGCTGTCTACTCATGGTCATCTCATGGCTCACAACCTAAGCGTCAAGTGCTCAAGAGGCCTCTCCAAACGTATCAACAAAAAGGCATTCTGGAAGGGGTCCATGATGAGCATTACACGCAGCTAACTAGGATATAGGCAACCTGGTACTAAAGAATCTAAGCCAGCCTGCCTCTAACTATTTCTGTGGAAAAATTTACATGGCAGATAAGCGCCTCCATTTTCCCAACCCGGAAAGTAGAGATAACATTTAGACCCAGAGGGGAAAGGGGGTGTCTAGTCCAGCCCATGCATTTCACAAAGGGGGATACAGAGGCTTGGAAAGTGAACTGATGTTCAAGAGTACACAGCTAGTGAGTAGCCAAGGCAGCGCTAGAATCCAGACCCCCCCCCCCCCGGCCCCAGATTAGTGCACCTTAAAAGGCATTCTGGAAGGGGTCCATGATGAGCATTACACGCAGCTAACTAGGATATAGGCAACCTGGTACTAAAGAATCTAAGCCAGCCTGCCTCTAACTATTTCTGTGGAAAAATTTACATGGCAGATAAGCGCCTCCATTTTCCCAACCCGGAAAGTAGAGATAACATTTAGACCCAGAGGGGAAAGGGGGTGTCTAGTCCAGCCCATGCATTTCACAAAGGGGGATACAGAGGCTTGGAAAGTGAACTGATGTTCAAGAGTACACAGCTAGTGAGTAGCCAAGGCAGCGCTAGAATCCAGACCCCCCCCCCCCGGCCCCAGATTAGTGCACCTTCCACCCACCTGTTTCTCCCAGGGGCCTTCCCAGGAAGACAGGAGTTGGCTGAAGGGGTTGCTTTCACACAATCAGTATCACTTCTCCATCATTCTGCCAGCCTCAAAGTCAGACGCCTGGGAAAAGGACAGCTGCAGCCTTCAGCCACTCCAACTCACCACTGAAAGAGCCGCCCCCCACCCACCCAAATGGTTTCAAGTGAGTTTTCAAGCTTGAGGATGGCGAGCAATCCCAGGATGGTGACGAAGATACATCCAGAAGCACTGGGGAGGCAAACGGCACCGACAATGGAAACCAAGAACCGATACCAAACAGGCGCCCTTTGTCATGGAGGGTCCCAGCACCTTATCGGGACCACAGTCCTGGAAGCACAGGGGCAGGCTCGTGGGCTGCACTCTCCCGGGCCCGCGCTGCGTTTAATGCTCTGCTGTCATGGTTGTGGAATTGTCAATAACTTATGATCAAGGAACCTGATATTTTCATTTTGCATTGGGCCCCTCAAATCTTGTGGCCGGTCCTGCTTCCCCCTCCCCACTCCAGCCAAAGAGACGGCCTGTTTATACCGGCCTCCTCACCCCTCCCCTACCCCAGACAAATAAGGTCAAACAAAAGCCCTGTAATTTTTAGCCCCTCTGGGGCTTCGGAAGGGGAAGAATGTTGCGGGAAAGGTCAGGGGAGCATTAAGAGCCTGTATCCTCGGGGAAGAGGCAGACTGACCAGCTGCCTTTTCCAACCCTGGCAAAGTAAAGGCCAATATAAAAATGAGCCCCCAGCCCACCGCCGCAGCCCCGCGCTGCCTGAATCTTCGGCTCCTTGTGGCGCTCCTGTGCGCCCTGCTCCGGACTCAAGGCTTCCAATGCTGCCGGAAGTGGCTCAGTGTGCCCGTGGGGAAAGTGGGGAAGTGCAGGTCCCTCCCAGGCTGAGGGGAGCTGCCAAAAGGGGCCGCGCCCCGGGCACTGTGCCCTTCCGCCCACCGGACCCACCTCGCCGACGCCCGGGCCGCGGGAAAGTTTGGGGAAGGGTGACTAGTGGGGCGGCGCTCTCGCCAGGAGGGTAACCCCTCGCCCCGGCCTCCCCGTGGTAGCAGGGGCGACGAGTCCGGCGGGGAAGGAAGACGAGCGACCCAGACGCCGGAGCCGGAGCCCGCCACCTGGCCGCGAACACCGACTCTCTCAGGCGGCGCGGGGCCACGGCGGGGGTGGAGTTACGGCGGATGGGCGGGGTTTCAGCCGAGGAGCCGGTTCTCATCTGACACTATGAATAAAGTGATGATAAAAGAAATCCGCGAGGGGGTTCCATAGTGTAGTGGTTATCACGTCTGCTTTACACGCAGAAGGTCCTGGGTTCGAGCCCCAGTGGAACCACGTTTGGAAAAGCTGATTTTTCACTCTTTAAAGCAGAAGAAGCGCTTTTCTTTCTCCCATTATTATTATTTTTTTAATCTTTACTTGTCTACTTTTTGGAATGTTTCCATCGCAGAAGCGTAATGACAGATAGCCACTCCTCCCATCCCTGCCGCCCTCGCCCGACCTAGGAAACAGCAGAAGTGGGGGCCTGGCCGTGTTGTAGTCCCGAGGGCGACCCCGCCCCGCCAGGGTCCTACCCCCACCTCTCCTTCGGTGCTCCGGGGCGACCTCGGGAAATCCGGCGCTCGTGCGAACCGAGATCACCCAGCACGGCCCCTTCCTTACAAACCAGGGCAGGCCGGCCCTCCAAAGCCTCCAACTAAAATATGGCAGTACAGCGGTGCTTTGACTGCAGTTAAATTATTAAAGATTTATTATTATTAAAGGTTTAATTTTTTCATTAAACTCTAAAATACAGAGCAGAGAAAAAAATTGTTCTATTCTTTCTAGTACTGAAGTAGGGTTTGTTAAATAGACCTTCGTCTGTTAATGAAGACTCCATACATAGTATAGAATAAGCGTCAGGCTTGTGGAGACCCCCAAAATGCTGATTGAATGAGTAAACTTTAGTTCCTTTTTGTTCCTCTGTATTAGTTCATTACAGCTTCGCTTTGGGGGGTTATTATTATCTTTTCAATATTGACCTTTTTCATCTTTGACAACAGGAGTGAAGTAAAGGTCTCTGGGACCCTGGGGGATTGAGGTGAAAAAGGTCAAGAACTAAAGAGGGAAGCGGATTAATGTACAGCACGGTGATTACAGTTAACAATATTGTATACTTGAAATTTGCTAAGAGAGTGGATCTTAAATTTTCTCACCAGACACACAAAAAATGGTTACTTTGTGAGATAATGGATGTGTTAACTAACCTTATTGTGGTAATCATTTTGCAATATATATGTATACGGGAAAAAAAGGGGAAGGGGAAACTCAGTATTTTTCTTTGAGTTTTTCCACATAGTTTTGTTCATACAGTGGGTAAATTTGTATCCTTTTCTAACTCAGGAGTATAACACATGACTGTCCTTTTTATTACAATCACTTCATTAACTTTTTTTTTTAAACCTTAACCGTTTTTAAATGTATAGTTCCGAAATGCTAAGTAAAGTCACACTGTTGTGAAAAAGATCGCCAGAACTTTCTTATCTTGGAAAACTGAAGCTCTGTATCCATTAAACAACTCCCCTCCCCACCCCATCAACTTTATTCTTATTGTCTGTATAGTAATAATAATAGCTAGTTATGTTAAACACTATTCTAAGTATTTTTTATGTATATCATCCCATTTAAGCCTCAAACTCACTCTATGAAATAGGCATTATTATCACCATCATACAGATGAGAAAACTGAGGCACAGAGACCTTAAGTGACTTTCCCAAGGCTACATAACAACTGGTTGAGCCGGGATTGGCATCCAGTCTGGCTTGGGAATCTGTGCTCTTAACCCTGCCTGCTGTCCTGAATCTCCTATGTGGATTGTTTCCAATTTTGTCTTATTATAAATAACACAGCAATGTAAATCTTTGTGTGTAACTGACCGCCCCCCCCCCCAATTTAGCATTCTCCTGAGTGAATAGGTGTAAACATGATGCCAACTTGCTTTCTGAGAGGGGGAATCCATGTCATTTTCATAGAATTCGAGAATGTTAGTGTTCGTTTGGCAGGAAATTGCTCAAGGTCACCCCCTAGAAGATGATGGCAGAGAAAGGATTAAGACCTTCTGATTCTAGTTTCTATTTTCCTCCACTGCTTCCCTTACATTTAAAGATAGAATAAGGCCAATACCTTCCTTTGCTAAACTGACCTCAGTTGACATTAGCTTCTCCTCTGAGACTTATTGAGGCAGGTAACTATGTGGGTTAACTTAGCGGGGCTTGGCCAAAGCCCTAAGAAGTAAATGAAATAAGATGCTTAATGAGGCCAGTGCTCAAGTTAAGCTGCTGTTCCTAGGAAAGCTCTCCACTTTGATAAGGAAGAGCAGCAGCCAAGGACAGGGGGAGAATGCCACGCAAGATAGAAGGCTTCTTGTTTTTACTTCTCTTTGGCTCTGAAGGTATGTGCTATCAAACCATTGGGACTCATTAAATACCTAATAATACAACTGACTTAATCATACAGCTGATGAGTAGAAATGCAACGAGAATAATTAAAATATTATTAATTAGCAAAGCATGCTAATTAATTAATGTGTTATTAATGAACAACAGTTGTCTTTGTGTCATGCAGTCCTCTTTGTCTCACCACTGGCTTTCTGGTTCCGTGAGGGGCCTTCTAAGGTTCAAAGGATGCTTAAAATGGGACAGAAAGAAGGAAGGGTCTCAAAAATCGTATAAAATAGCTATAAATTGCAACAATTAATAAGAAAGTGTGGTGTATTCTCAAAAGTTTTTGGGAGTCAAAGTTAGAGTGACTATAAAATTTAATCTTCCAAACCAGGACACTACTGAGAGTGGTGGAGGATGCTATTAATAATTTTGCTGGGACAACAGGTGTGAACCAGGACTGTCCCAGGCAAATCAGGATGTAAGGTCACCCTAGTTTAAATATGGATTAACATAGCACGCCGAATACCACTGGACACTAATAGAAAGCATAATCCAACTGAGAGTCGGGAATCCCCAAAGACTCCATATACTCAATCATTTTAAAATTTCTAAATATAGCCCTGGTGGGAGTGAAATGCTTAATTAGGGAGAAATTAAAGGCAAATCTCTAAAATGTCATCCAATTCAACTTTTAAATTCTCTTGTCAATCTTTGAAATCATGCTCTTTCATGCCTCTTTCAACTCTTAAGGACCCATCAACTCAGAATTCCTTTTTAGGTTCATTCCAGTCATTAGAAATTGGTTCTTTGGGGTCACTGTGTATTTAATGTGCATTACAGGAAATAAATAAGGAGGGCAGGAAGGGGGAGACCTCTCCACTCGGCCAATGACCTGGTAGACAGACATGACAAAACTCACACAGAGTCAGAATCCCTGGTTTAAATCATTCTCTTCTCTACTCTCTCATTATATGTTATTGGTAGAATACTCACTTTCATGATTACCCAATCTCAAAACTTTTGTTAGTCACATTTCTCAATATTTGGAAAGACCTGTAAAAATATAACCCCAAGGTTATTTTGCAAACCCCCAAGACGTATTTCTAAGTAGGGCTCATTTAGACCAAGTGTCTGGTATTTTTCCCCCTTGCATTTAAGAGTCAGCAACTCGTCCCAGAAACTCTCACTACTCTGAGATGCTTTGCGGGGGAGGGGGGGGTTGTTGTTTTCCCTTTACTCCGTGCCTCTTCCTCAGCAAGGAAATCTAAACAGAACCTTTCAAGGCTTAGATCCCAATACCCTTGGCTCTCAGACATCCACAGGGCTCACCCTCAGATTCCTCTTATTTGTGACTGGCATTGAGATTCATTCATCCATTGATTCACTCAAGAATCCATTGATGTCAGTTCAAGAATCCATTTCTGAGTTCCTGCTATGATAGGCCGAATGCTGTGTAAGAACTTGATACACCTGGCAGATTCTTGTTTTCACTGTGCCAACTCTAAAATCTTTGTTCTGTGACCCCTAAATGGGAATAAGCCCTAGAAAATGTTATCAGGCCACCTTTCAATTACACCCGCACAGTCAGGGAATAACTGTAATAAAAGACATGCTGTCAGGAGGCACAGGGCACAGCACTCTTTCCTGTTCTATAGCTTATCAATCTTTGGGCATGGCTGGGGAGCTCCAGAAGTTTCCACGAAGAACAGAGGATCCCATCTGTCCTGGTGGAATGGAATGTGGTCCAGCAGGTAGGCTTGAGACACTTAAATTCTCGTACCCACCTAACCCAGGCCCTCCACCCTCACGCGGCATCAAAGGAAAGCAGCCACACCAAAACGTGGCTTGGCAACCTAGGTGTGCTCTACCCTGAGCTAGAGGGATGCGCCAGGAGGCAGAGAAAAAAGGCAGAATACAATTGCTGCACTTAATCGGTTTACAATCCCGATAGAGAAATAAGGCCAATGCACAGGGGAAAGATGTATGCTGCACAACTGGGAACCTGAAGACAAAGGTTCTTTGTCTAATTTACTCTTTGCTGTTTCTGTTCCACGGCAGCAGTGGATCCTTACTACAGTGAAATAAGGTAAATGGATTGACTCCACTTATGCGTTGGATGAAGGGTCATTGGGACTACACAAATCATCATCGTAAAGCACTACCTCTGTCTCTTAACCGAGGCAGGCTTCTATTTATCTTGCATTGTACATTTTGGATTACATACCGATGATGATTTTTAGAACACCCACCTTACTGAAGTATATTGTTCCACTGCTTGGTCATGGCTATTATATAAAAACAAGCCAAAAAAAAAAAAAATCACCAAGCGTCAACTTACAGGTGAGTGTGTGTCCTTCCTTGCAGGTGTGTCAAGCATCAGGGATAGCAGATTTTTTTTCAAACCAGCTTTACTGAGATGTAATTTACATACCACTAAATTCACCCATTTAAAATGTGTAATTCAATGGTTTTTAGTGTATTTACAGATTTGTGGAGCACACAATGTAATTTTAGAACATTTTCATCATCCCCCAAAGAAACCAGTAGACGTTAAGTACTCGCTCCCCACTTCCCCCTCCCCC
Organism: Physeter macrocephalus; assembly: GCF_002837175.3. Taxonomy (NCBI): domain Eukaryota; kingdom Metazoa; phylum Chordata; class Mammalia; order Artiodactyla; family Physeteridae; genus Physeter; species Physeter macrocephalus. The sequence continues at coordinate 3,003,139 of NC_041234.1, read as the reverse complement.
CAGCCCCTGGCAACCACTGATCTACTTTGTCTCTTATAGATTTGCCTTTTCTGGACATTTTATTTAAACAGAATCATACAACATATGGTCTTTTGTCTTCCACTTAGCATTTTTTAAAAAATAAGTTTATTTATGTATTTATTTATTTTTGGCTGCGTTGGGTCTTCGTTGCTGTCCGCGGGCTTTCTAGTTGTGGCGAGCAGGAACGACTCTTCGTTGCGGTGCGCGGACTTCTCATTGCGGTGGCTTCTCTTGTTGCGGAGCACGGGCTCTAGAGCGCAGGCTCAGTAGTTGTGGCGCACGGGCTTAGCTGCTCCACGGCATGTGGGATCTTCCCGGACCAGGGATCAAACCCGTGTCCCCTGCATTGACATGCGCCACCAGGGAAGTCTCTCGCATATATTTTTGACATTCACCTGTGTTGAAGCATGTACAGATAACAGATTTACCCATGAATATGCCTGTCACATAAAAGAGTAACACTTTCACACCAGAAGCAATTTCCTTCTTTCTTCTTCGCCAGAAGGACATTATTGCAGCATGCTGTTTTTCTCCTGTGTCTTATTCTTGTTTCTCAAATAGATTGGAAGGTAGTTATAGACAGTTTCTATCATTCATAATTTTATGCTTTTCTCCTCGGCTTCACCTGTTTCCACGGGAAGGAAAACTCTGTATACAGTGACAGCCAAGCAAACAGACTGAAATAGTCTTCCCTAAGTGTGTCTAATGCACACTTTGCTTTCTGGGCTTTCAAGGTACATTTTGAGAAATAGGCATGCTTGAATTTTCTGGCTGCGGTAACAAGCATTTCCCTATGGAGTAGCCCTTTGAGCAAAAGGGCAGAATCGTCCCCTATTGCATAAATCTAAGGCTGGTGAGTGGCAGATGTCGCAGACCCTCTGGTGGAAACCTGTAACTTGGAGGAATCACGAAGACGATCTGAGCGAGGAGAAAAATAGGCAACCGTGTAATCGAAATCTTGTCCTTTTTCCTTTAAAGGCTGACCTGTTTTCTTTTGCTCATCCCAACACTGTTATTTTCTGGTATCATAAGATGTCATCAACACGATTTTTGCTTTTGTTCGCCAGCTTTGGGGTGATTAAATCATTTCAGGGACGACAGCAGCCACGTTGCTGCTCCCTTGGTGACAGCTTTTCCTGTAAAAGGCTTGTTGTTCCTTCTCTCTCTGCTCATTTCCATAAGATCTGGTGCCTCACAACCCCAGGCTGCCTACAGGCAAACGCTTTCTGGGGAGAGGAGCCCGGGAGGGGAAACAACGCCAGAAATCTGACTGAGCCCAGGCGGTGGTTCTGAAACCAGGTCTCCCTCTTGGGTCTCTTCCTCTCCACAGGTAGAAACCGCCCCGCCCTTTCCTTTTTGCCTTCTGCTTTGTTTCTGCACAATTTGGAGCCCCTCTGGGGGCCCACCCATGGACCCAGGTAATGCAAAGGCCCTGAGCGCCGTGGCAATTAGAGGGGCCTCATGTGAACTCTGGGTTTGCTCAGTTGCAGCTGCATAGACCTTCTTCAGTGCCAGGGCACGTCCTCTGGACCAATTTGATCTGGTTAGTAAGGCCGCTCTGTCAGTGACCCACACAGCTCACCTCTGGTCCCCCCAAAAGAGAGTCTTGGCACAGCTGACAAAGCCTTTCTGCCTTTCTGCCATCCCAGCTTCTCTGGAAGATGGGGCAGGGCCGAGTGCCTTCTGCATTAACAGCCCTTAAACCATCTAGAGGCCAACTGCTCATCTACTTTGCAGTTCTTGGGGAACAGCTGTGGGACTGACACTGAGGGTTCATGTACACATTAACTGGCCTTTCCCCTGAGCTCTAGTAGCTTCTAGCCAGCTGCCCACTCAACCTCAACACTTGAGTGTCCCGTAGGTCTCTCAAACGGAACATCTCTACCTCATCCCCCCTAAATCCCTGCTTCCCCTGGAATCTTCTCCTCCCCTAGTAAATGGTAGCTCTATCCTCCCAGGCACTCAGGCCTTGAACCTCTCTTTATTTCACACCCACGTCATCTGTCAGCAAATCCTGTTGGCACTACCTTCCAGAGACAGTCAGAATCCAGCCACTTCTCATCACTTCCACTGCCACCCCCCCAGGGCCAAGCCACCATCATCTCTCCCCTAGATGACATGCCAAGCACCGGCCTACCTCGGGGTCTTTACATGCTATTGCCTCTGCCCAGAAGGCTCTGCCCACAGGTATGTCACTTCCTTCAGGTCTTTGCTCCAATATCACCTTCTCAGTGAAGCCTTCCCTAAGCCCCAAAGTACCACTCCCTGTCCCTCTACCTCCTTGCTTTATTTTTCTCCATAGCAGTCATCATTATTTTACATATTATATATTTTATTCATACATTCACTACGCCCTCACCCCCCCACATTAGACTCCTAAGTTCTAGGAGGGCAGGTGTTTTTCTGTTTTGTTTACTGCTATTTCCCCAGCACCTAAAGCTAGGCCTGGAATATAGCAGATGCTCAAAGAAAATTAATGAATGAATGCTTTGGGACCAGTCATTATCAGCTATCTTTTATACCAATTTCTCTAATTGCACGGGTACTTAGATAAACCTGTGGATAAGAAAGAAATAGGATACAAAGGCCAGAGCAAGCGGTGAGTTCTACGTGAGGGACAGAAAAAGTCCTCTTCATAGGGAAGGGGATAAGTAGGCAGAAAAGTTGGGAGGGGAAGGCATTTGAGGCCAAGAAATCATAGGCACAAAGGCATACAGGCATGAAACAGCCTGGCACATTTGATGAATTATAAGTAATAGAGAGTGCAAAAAATAAATTTGGAGAGGTAGCCAGGAGATACATCACGGCAACCCCTTGAAGGACACATTATTATTATACCCATTTTAGAGATGAGGAAATAGAGAGATGCAGTCATGCAACTAATAAATGTCAGAGGTGAAACTGGGGCCATGGTAATGGGGACCCAACAAAGGGTCTGGAGCAGGAAAGTGACACAGTCAGGCATTGGCACTATGGAGAATGGATGAGGCAAGGTCTCTCTTTAGCAAGGAGAATATCCAGAGGAGAGAGGAAGTAGTAGTGGGGGGGGCGGGGAGGAAAGATGGCTCCCGGTAGACCCTGGATGTGGGGGTTTAGGAAAAAGAAGTGACTAGGAGGAGTCCCAGGTTTCTGGATGGGGTAGTAGGTGGATGGTGGAGCCATCAGTAGGCTAAGAAATAGAGAAAGGAGAACAATCTGAGGAAGGATGTAATGAGTTCAGTGTTTAAAATTTTTTTTTCCTGAAGTATAACATACATCCAGAAGAATACAAGTAAGTGTACAGCTCAATGAATTTTTACCACTAAACACACCCAAGTAACCAGCACTCAGATCGAGTAACAGAACTTTACCAGCTCCCCAGACACCCTCCCTGGGCTTCCTCCTTGCCACTCCCCACCCCAAGTGTGACCACGACCCTAATGTCTAGTGGCATAGATGACCTCTGCCTGCTTGTGTACATTTTAAATGGATTCATGTAGTATGTCCACTTTATCATCTGACTTTCCACTCAGCATTGTTTGTGAGACGTGGCCATATTGTGGCATGGAGTTGTAGGTCATCCATTTTCATTTCAGTATAGTGTCCCACTGTGTAAATCTACCACTCGTATCCATTCTACTCGTGATGGACATATGAGTGTTTCCAGTTTGGGGTTTTTACAAATACTGTTGTTACAAATAATCTAGTACATGTTTTTCTTTGTTGGAGAACATATGTATGCACTTCTAGTGGGTAAATACTTAGGAGTGGAATTGCTGGGTCATAGGGCACATATATGTCCAGCCTTTGTATAAATTACCAAAGAGTTTTAAAAATAGGTTAGACCAACTTATACCCCCACCAGCAACATATGAGAGTTCAGGTTTCTTCATGACCTGGCCAGCACTTGGCTGGGTCTAGTTTTAAATAGTGAGAGACATCTACGGGGAGATATCCAATAAGCCATTCAACGCACATGTCGGGATCTTGGGGGCGGGAGTAGAGGAAGCCGAGCTCTTGAGAGAGATTAAGAAGGATTATTTAGAGTGGTGGGAGAAGCAGGTGAGTAGTGTGATGGAAGCTAAAGGAAGATGGGAGGAACTGACAGCACCCAACATTGCAGCATGAAGATGTAAGGTTAGTGTTGGGAAGAGTCCATTGGATGTGAAAGTAAGAAGTCGAATGGGGGTGGGGGGTAAGAGTGGGGGAGGGATAAATTGGAAGATTGGGATTGACACTTACACACTATTACATATAAAATAGATAACTAATAAGGACCTACTGTACAGCACAGGGAACTCCACTCAGTACTGTGTAGTGGCCTATCTGGGAAAAGAATCTAAAAAAGAGTGGATATATGTATAACAGATTCATTTTGCTGTACACCTGAAAATAACACAACATTGTAAATCAACTATACTCCAATAAAAATTATAAACAAACAAACAAAAAGAAGTCATTGGTCACTTCCTTTGCCAGCACAGGGCTTGGCCTCCTACCAAGACGATGCTCCCTAGTCTACATTGCTACCTGAGACGGTCAATTCTGCCCATAGCAGGTGAACCAAGGAGTGTCTAGGAATGAATTATCAGTGGACAAGGGAACAGGAGAGACAGCAGTTTGCTGACCACAGCTGAGAGATGGCCCTGAATCCGCCCAGGCGAAAAGATATGCCCCCTTGACTCCCCTTACAGCCTATGCATAACCCAGAAGAGGACTCACCATGTGTGTCGTCCAGTGGTCTATCTTCTCCTGAGTCCTCAAGCCCCTTGTGGGCAGAGAGCGAGGCTTCCATTTCAGAAGGCAGGGCCAGGCTCACAGTGGACACGCGAAAGTGGTATGTGAAATGGATACATATTATTTAAAGAAAGGCACAATTTGAAAAAATAGCTTTATAATTCTAATGAAAAGGATGAGACCACTCTTTTTTTTTTGTAAATAAATTTATTTATTTATGTATTTATTTTTGGGTGTGTTGGGTCTTCGTTTCTGTGCGAGGGCTTTCTCTAGTTGTGGCGAGCAGGGGCTACTCTTCATCGCAGGGTGCGGGCCTCTCGCTGTCGCGGCCTCTCTTGTTGCGGAGCACGGGCTCCAGATGCGCAGGCTCAGTAGTTGTGGCTCACGGGCCTAGTTGCTCCGCGGCATGTGGGATCTTCCCAGACCAGGGCTCCAACCCGTGTCCCCTGCATTGGCAGGCGGATTCTCAACCACTGCGCCACCAGGGAAGCCCGAGACCACTCCTTTAACTCTTTAAAACAATCTGAAAGTTTCTGGTGGGCATCAGATTCAATATTTAGATAGCAAAGTGGTTAAGGAGGGACTTTTATATCTACTGTCTACACTCAGGTTTTGTGTGAGATTTTTATAATAGGTACGTGCTGCTTTTATAATCAGAAAAGAAATAAAGGCATTTGTTTTGTTGAAAATAGGAAATGGAACTTGGTGTGTTAAACCAGCGCTGTCTAATGGAACCCTGCACAATGATGGAAATGTTCTGTATCTGTGCTGTCCAGTACAGGAGCCACTAGCCACGTGTGGCCAGCAAACACTTGAAATGTGGCTGGTGTGACTGAGGAACTGAATTTTTAATTTTATTAATTTAATGAATTTAAATTCAAATAGCCACATGGGACTACTGACTACCAGAATGGACAGTGCAGCTGTAAACAATCAGCTTATGCTAATATAGACAAACTCCTTTCCTATTAAATTGTGCATTCATTCTATTTATTCATACTTCTATGAAGATAGGTTAAATGTTAGTCTTGGGTTAAATTTTACACTTTTTCCACATCATTTATACGGTATTTGCACTTTGATTGTGGTTTGATATTTCCTGTAGATAATAGACAAACCTAAAAAAAAATTAAAAAAAAATTTTTTTTAACAATGTCCTATTTCTAAATCACCTGAATGTGTCACATCCCTACTTCCTCGGCATCTGTGGATGTTTTTCCTGGCACGTATTTACTTACTTTGCCTTCTTCCAGAAGGGGCTTTGTTAACTTTTATGTGACTGTGATCATTTCGCTTTTCCATGTAATGAATCATTTGTTGAATTTTTCTTTCTTTTTTTAACTTGATTTTTCCTTTCATGTCCTTTTGCTCAGCCACACTGGGATTATCGTCTACTGAGGTATGTTACAGTAAGAAGGCTGGAATTCATATGGATACTATGTTTGAAGATTTTCCTAGCCAAAACAATGTATAGGATTATCACTTTTTTTTAAATGTATTTTTAAAGGTTTTTTTTTTTTTTTTTTCTTTTTCTGGTGGTGGCAATAGCACGTTTTATCTGGAAAAGCTCCAAGACTGGTTTTTTTAATGAGTGAAAGCAAGTAAACCAGGTCTTAAATCAGATGGTGGAATCTTGAATCCAGTCCCTTTTAAAATTGTATCCCCAGAAGGGACCTCCAGGGGATGTAAGGCGCCTGACCTCGGACTGGGGCTCCTCGAGCCCCTGAAGATAAATATAATGGGGTGGACATGGCTCTCTACGTGGGTGTGTCTGTGAGATTTTTAGCTGGTCACCCAAGGTGGCAAACATTTGTTTATCTAGACTCAAAGATGAGTGGCAACTGTGTGGGTTAAACTGGGTTTATAATTCAGTTGTGCTGCTGTAGTGTGAAAGCCGCCACAGACAATAGGAAATGAATGAGCAAGGTTTTTGAATGAGAGCTTTCCCAGTGGTGCTGACCACAGTTGCCTTTGACTGTGACTTTTCTGAAGCTCCTGCCCCTCTGGCTTCCCGCAGGATGAGGGTGAGGATCCCTGGTACCACAAAGCATGCAAGTGCGATTGCCAAGGAGGTGCCAATGCCCTGTGGTCTGCAGGCTCCACCCCGTTAGACTGCATACCAGGTGAGTGTCCCCTCTCCTTGGGGCACCAGATCCTTGGGGTATCCTTGGGAACACCCTGTTTCTCCTCTTTCTTTCAACCCTGATGAATTAAACCCCCTGAATCCCACGTTCTGGGTTTTCTCCAGTTGGCCTTTGAACTTCCAATCTCAGTGGCCACTGCTCCAACAAACTGCACTGATGTCACTGTTCAGAACAGTTTCCTGGATCTCTACTTGGCCTTGATGAGATGGTAAGATGGGACCTAACTTTCAATGAAAGAGACTAATGGAATTTATCGAAAATAAACTAATGATAGGCAGCAATTTTGAGAAGAGCACAGGCTTTTGAGCCAGAAATACCAGAGTTGGAACCTTGGCTGCATTGTTTTTTTAACTCTGGGACTCCCATTTGGCCTTTTTCCGTCAAATGGAGGCAATACTACTGTGCCGGGATATTTATAGCTCACCAAACAACCACGTGCTTCCCCACATTCTCAGCCCCTTCCCAGTCAGGTGGCTTCACAGGAGCAGTTCCAGCCGATGGGAGCCGTGTCTCTTCTGAAATGAGGTCCATTTCCCTGCTTGAGAAAGTGGCTTCTCCTTTAGTCTGGGTGCCGGGGAGGTTAAGTGGAGTAGAACTTCCTGCTGACCCACAATGAACCACCTGAGTGAAAAATCAACCTTTGTCGTGTCAAGCCTCTGAAATTTCTGTGACAATTCGTTCTGCAGCATAAACAGCCTCTCCTGACTAATATGAATGACTTCCTCTAAGGCAGGGGCCAGCAAACTTTGCCTGTAAAGGACCTGGCGGTAAATCTTTGTGGCTCTGTGGGCCACAGGGCCTCAACACCTCAAATGGAAGGCAGCCACAGACTGAATGTAAATGCATGAGCATGGCTGTGCTCCAATAGAACGTTATTGATAAAAACGGACCCTGCTCTAAGGAATTGTTACGAGGAATAAAATGGATGAGGCATTAAAGCATCTTGTCCTGGACCTGGCACACTGCAGCTCCTTTTCTTCCTGCCTCCTAAGAGGTCACACTCTGACTTTCAGAGCCTCGGGCGGCCTATCACACATTTGCCATGCTCAGTATTTACCACAGCTCGGAACCTCTTTTGCTGAAACTGTCCTTGCCCCCCCTTTCCAGGGTTACGATGGTGCCATGCGGCGGCGCCGTCATTCACTTTACATAATCACCTAATAATAGCTCCTGGAGAGAGGTTTGTGTGTAGCGTGTGAGCTTCTCTGCATTATTTCATTAAATTTGCATTAAAATAGCAAATGTGGGGGAGGGGGGCGTCCACAAAGGTTTTTACTGCCTGTTTTCCTATTTACTAAAGGGGTAGGAATGGGTTTCTGAACGAAGCCTTCTGGAAGGGAACAGTGGGGCGCAGCAGTGAGGAAAGCGTAAGTGCTGATGAGTTCAGCGGGCTTCTCCCACGGGAGGGACGTCCCACTGAGCTCCACGGTGTGAGCTCCTGCAGCCATTCTGCGCTGGGCAGATGTGCCCAGTGAAGACTGAGGCACCCTCCTTAATCATCCATTTAGAACTCAATTCCACCCTCCGTCATCATGTGCCTATTATGTGCCGATGGGGAGACAAAAATGAACCATTGTCTCTACCCTGGAGGAGTTTACCATTTAGTGGAAACAAATGTTCTCTTCACTAGAGACATGAGATGTACTGGAATTCCAGTCCACAGAAGCTCTTTCTAAGAAGAAATTGAAAAGAGATTATTTATACGGATTGGTTTCATTGACCTGATCAGCTGTGCAGCTGAGGAGGGCTGTGTGTCTGAGGAATGTGAAAGATGACCTGGGCTGCCATGAACTTGAAGTTCTGAAATCAGAAATTCTTTTAGCTTAAGTGTTCTCCTCTCCCCACTGGGGTTTTCATTCTTGTTTTGTTTTGTTTTAACAACACAGATATTCCCAGGAAGGAAAAAAATGCAACCTTCGCGTTAAATGGTTGATTCATTAATGTTCATTTGTTTTTCCATGAAAGAGATGATTCAGGGCAGCAGGACTAGCCACAACCTTCCAGAATTTACTTGCCCGCCAGTGCCTCAGATCCTCATTGGAACGTCAAGAACGCTGCCTGGTCTTTCTGGATCCTGGGATTCAGCGCTTCCGCCAGAGCCCGCCTTAGGACGGAAGAAGGCCCTAGAAAGCACAGGACAGGAGGGTCATTCAGAGCTGCCAGGAGATGCTCGCAGGTGCACACTGGCTGTTACTGCCGGGGGGCCCTACCCACAGTACAGAAGGTGACCAGCTAGGTGCATTATGGCCTCCTAATCGTCAGCTTAACACTATTCTATTAAAAGGTCTGTCTTTTCCACAGTTGAGCCAAGATTATCTCGTCACCCTGAGAGGGGGAAATACGGCAGGGAACGTATCAAAGCATAAGAAATCTAATGACTCAACGCTTTACTTACATTCTGGATTTTATATTTCCATATGATATTCAAGTTTATACCCTATTCTTCTATAAATATTATTCTGTATTCCACTACATCATCATATAGAGTCAAGTCCAACACGTGTGCATAATAATGTTCACGTGTCTTTTGTCAAGAATGGCCCTGAACTCTCTTTGTGTTCCTTTAGGTTAATATTGTTTAAAAGCATGTCTGGCCTTTATATGTCCACACATCGAGAAATTATCTACTGCATAAGAAAGGCTAGTATGTTAAGTGTGCATAGCCTGGATTAACAGCACATATGACTATCTCTTTATCAATCTCATTATCAAATCATTGCTCAGAAGAGACACCTGTGCCACAGAAGAGGCAGGTGTTTCCTTAAAAGTAAAATGAATGTAGAAACAGGCTTAATAGCCTACAGTAACCTCCACTGAGCAGAAAACTTGGGAAGGACATATTCTGTGTGTGTAAAGAGGATCCCTTTAATTCCTCCAGCAACGTTATTTATGTCGCTTGATACTAGTTTAGACTCAATTGACAGTTTCTTTGTGATTAGGCCAGTGGGAGTTCTCTGGGCCAGTCAACTCCCACTTCTTCCCTGACCTCCCTGCTTCCTGTTCCTGCCGTTTTCTTTGCTTATCCCCAGTGGCCACCTGAGATGGGCAGAGATCCAAAGGATGAGGAGGGGCGTCCAGGTGAAGGGGAAAGGAGGAGACAGGGAAAATAGTAATCATGTAACTGGGGTGCCCTTCACCCCAGGGCACAAAGAGCAGGAGAAATGTTACATTTGCTATTTTTCCAATTTTCAGATAACTCCGGTTTCAGCCCCCCTTTATCATGGGCTGTGTGGAGTCTAAAGACAGGAGGATTGTTGAAGATCCTGCCCCTCCCCTTTGGACTACACCTCCCCACCCACCACCCCCTTGCCCCCCAGGGGCCTGCAAGGGCTGACTCGGCACAGGGCCCAGGCTCAGGCTGAGGGCAGCTCCCTGCCCGGCCGGCAGCCCCCAGGGGAAGGCAGACACCTTGTTGGTGGCCCTTCTCCCTCTGAACCAAGCTCAGTCCTGGGACCTTCCCAAGTCTCTGAGGGTGTCAAGAGATCAGGGGTCCCGCGCCCCATCCCAGGTCCAGCCCCCTCAGAGGAACCATTTCCCCACTGAGATCAGGCGCCTACCACGAGCCCCCCACCACCCAGCAAGGGTCAAAGCCCAAAGCCTCTGGCCACCTCCTCTGGGACAGTCAGCTAATTCCTGTTGAGGCCTAGACCTTCCAAATCCATAAGCCTGAGAGATGCTAGGCTGTCAGCAGGCTTCTCCTCTCTCAAATCACGTGCACGCATGTGCAAACAGCTTATCCCTCCCTGATGCAAGGAGACTCCAAATGTTTAGAAATAGGAAGCTGACCTTCTCAGGGTGATGTAGGGAGGATGATGGGGGCAAGACAGGCTGGGGTAGAGGGGTGTTAGATTTTTTTTCCCCTGGTGAGTCTTCACCATAAAAAAACGAACATACACAACTCAAGACATTAATATACTCTCATAAATTCACCCTATTACACCAGTACTAGCTGCTTATTTTTGGCCAGGCACTACAGGCTCTACACTCTACAAACACTGCTTCGTGTAATCCCAAATCAACTTTATGGAGGCAGGGACTACTGTTGTGCCCATTTCACAGATGAGGAAATTGAGACCCAGAGAGGTTGAGCAGCTTGCCTAAGCTCACCGGAGGGAGAGTGGGATCCAATCCTAGGTCGAACTGGCTCTAAGCAGGTGTTTTTGACCTCGGCTGCCCACTGCCATCACCTGAAGATTTACCCCATGCCCAGGTCATGCCCCAGACCAATGACATCAGAATCTCTGAGGGTGTGGCCCGAACACCAGCACTTCTATAACTTTCCAGGTGACGCCCAGGCTGAGACCCATCACAGAGTCTCTGCTCTGTGCCTTGGGCCAAAACACTGCGTTTTCTGGGTTAGCAGCTGTGTAGCTGGAGGTGCCAATGCCTGAGACAGGGGCACTGGACGGGGGCAGGCTTGGGGCTTGGACGCTGAAGGGCTTAGTTTTGGACATATGAGTGTGAAGCATCTTTGCGTCACCCAGATGGAACTGTTCACTTAGAGAATATCCAGGCAGCAGTGGGATGGAGCTTGGGGCCTGGGGGTTGGGCACTGGCTCTCAGACACTGGCTGAAACCACGGGGATGGTGAGCTCATCGCCTCCCCTGCAGAGTGTGGGCAGGATCCACGTCTGGACGAGCCCTCACAGGCCTCCAAGACCATTGCCACTGGCCAGGTCCCTTCAGTGTAACTCTTAACTGTTAGACGGGCTAACTGGGAAGAGACGGCAAGAGAGATGTGAGGGGAAAATAGAGAAAGAGCAAAATGCCAAGAATAAAGCAATCGGGAGAGGTGGCCATGGCTTTTCTTTCCCCTCTGCCTCTTGCCTCTGAGCTGGTGGCCCTGGAGCAAGAAAAGGGAGGTTCAGGATGGAGGGTCTTTAGATATATCCGCAGTTAGAACTTAAGCGGCGACCGAGGGCCCAACTGAAACCCAGCTTTCTGACGCTGGGGCCTTGTCCCTCCTTCCAGTGGCATGGCTGAGCTTGTCTTCCAGGTCAGAAGGGAGTTGAGGAGGTGGAGGAGCCCCCAAGGCCACAGGCACCAGGCCCCCTGAATCCTCCAGCCAACGCCTTCCCTGGCAGACCAAGGTTTTCAAAGTGTGCTTGTTAAAAATGTGGCGACTCTGGGGGTGGAATCCTGGAAACTGCATTCTTAACAAGCCCCCCTGATGATTTGGCCACACAAGGCGTGATGGAGTGGCTCAGAAAGCGCTCCTATTCTCTCTCCCTTGACATTATTTTAATAGGCCCCCCCCCTCCGCCAAGCTTCGGGTACTTGATAAATGCTAATGATAAGGGGACAAATGCTGTCCCCTTACCCCCAGCCCCGCTGAGCTGCAGTTACTGGTGGGAGTTGGCCCTATTTCTTTGGTTCACTGGGCAGAAAGGCAGTTAAGCCGCCCTGGCCAGAGGCCTGAAGCCGTCCTTCTGTCTTCAGCCTCTGGGGACAGGGCATGACTATCCCCGCAGGCATTCTGGAGCCTCAGGATGGCATTCAAGCTTTTACATGCCTCATTCAGTTTTACTGACTTTTGAAAATTATCTGCCAGAAAGACCTCAGCACTCATTTTGCTGTTGAAGGTGATGATGCCCCAGTAAATACACTTGGCTTTTCAATCTGAACTCAAATTTATACATGGAAAGAAAGTATTTTGATCTGCCTTACTTGAAGTTTATCATTCACAACTGGGAAACTAGGAGAATGTATTTGCCTAAGTTTATCATTTGTTTTCTAAAGAAATTCAGCTAGAATCTGGGTTTGGTTATAAATAAGAGACCCCCTAAATAGTGGCTTATTGAAATAGGAGTTTTTCTTTGACTCACATGGTAAAAGGACTAGGGGTAAGGAGCAGCTTAAAGATATCAGGGCTGAGGTCTCTTCAGTGCTCTTGGCCTTACCCCCAGGGTGCAGGATGGCTACTGTTGCACCCACCATCAGGTCTTCCTTCTAGGCAAGAGGAAGAAAGAGGGGGCAAGCAAAATCTGATCAGAAATCCCCAGCAGACATCCTCTTCTATCTCATGGGTTAGAAACTGTGTCACGTGGTCACTTCTAACTGCAAAGGTGGCTGGGAAAGATTGTTTTGTTTTGTTTTTTTTTTAGCTGGCTACTGTTGCTGCACCCAACAAAATTAGGGTTCTTTAGCCTAAAAGCAGGGGAGAATGGATACTGGGTTGGCAATTGGCAGTCTCTGACCAGGTCACTGAATGCTAAATTAATGAGAGGAAATCCGTGAGAAGTAGCAATGAATAAACAAGAACCAGCTTCGGCCACACTTATTTGGAAAAAGCAGTTCCTTTCAACTGTTCCTTATTCAACAGTCACTTAGACGCATTTCAAACCCCGCCCCCACCCTTTTTTTTCATTAGACTAGTGAAAAACTGCAATTTACAAGCGGGAAGTCAGTCTCAATACATAACTGCCCTTCTTGCCTCTCACCATTGTTTTGTTCCTATAATTGGCATCATATGCTGCCTGAAGACAATTAGGGACCTTCATGTCATCATGTGGGACGGCTAAGCCGTGTTAATGAGGAAAATAAAGAGTATGACATTTAAGTATGATATTTTCCTGTGAACCTCTTGGTTTTTCGGTCTCTGAGTTTGTGGAGGAGGTGAAGTATTTCTCAAAATTCTGCGCCCCCCCCCCCCGCCACCACGAGGTTGCCATAGAACTACTTCCCCCTGCTTTCATGAATGCTGTGAGTCTCTATGGCAATCCCTTTACTTCATCTTCACTCTCTTCTCGCAAGAGCAGTGAAGAGGATGAAGACCCAGTCCTACCCATTGTGAACGGCGCTGACAAGGAAAACATCCTCCACCTCACAAAGCGCGAACGAGAGGGTCGGATTTGTCATTTCGATCATGTCGTGTTTGTTGAGTCTTACCATGCGATATGAGTGTTTTAATGTGCATTGTTTTTCCTTTCCCAGAATGCCCATATCATAAGCCCCTGGGTTTCGAGTCAGGAGAGGTTACACCAGACCAGATCACCTGCTCCAACCTGGAGCAGTACGTGGGCTGGTATTCCTCCTGGACCGCCAACAAGGCCCGACTCAATAGTCAAGGCTTTGGGTAAGCAGAGCAGGAGACTCAGGTGATTTTTTTTTTCATGTGATTTGAAAAACTAGGTCTCCGTAATAAATGAACGACACAGAATGCATTTATTTATTCAACAAATATTGACTGAGTGCCTTCCACATGCCAAGGACAGTGGATACAGCAGTGAACAAGGTGAATGAGCTCCTCGCCTTCGAGAAGCACGCAGTTTAGAGGGGGGACTCTAAGCACACTGTCACACAACTGGCCATCTGCCAAGTGTGATGAGTGCTGCAGAGGAGAAGAAAGACCTGGTCCACTTGAAGCACCAGGGAAGGCTTTCTAAGGAAAAGATCTTTGACCTGAGAGTTGCACTTGGCCAGGTGGGGGGAAGGGGGAGAGAGGCACAGGGTACAGCAGGTGCAAAGGCCCTGAGTTGGGAAGATCCCTCAAGTGCATGCATGGGGACTGTAAAGAAAGCCAGTGAGGTTAGTGCACAGGTGAGATGAGGCTGGAGAAGTAGAAAGAAATCAGATGGTGCAAGGCCTTATAAGTCATTTTAAGGAATGTGGTCCTTATTTTAGGGATAATGGGAGAACCCTGAATGTGCATTAGTTAGAATACAGGTTTGTGCTGCTGTAACAAACAGCCCCAAAATACAGAGACTTAATCAACTTGGAGGTGATTAGGCAGTCTAGGGTTGTTATGGCAGCTGGATGGTATCAGGGGCCCAGACTCTTTCTACCTTGTTCTCTCACCCTAACATGAAGTTTCCACCTTGGGGTCCAAGATGGCTGCTCTAGCTTCCACTATTACATCCACATTCTAGCCAGGAGAGAGAAAAGAAGAGCAGAGTGCATATACTTTTCCTTTAAGGATACATACATAATCCTGCTGGCCACTTCTACCTACATCCCATTGATCAGAATCTGGTCCGACTCTCCCACCCAGCTACAGAGGAGACTGGGAAATGTGATCTTAGCTGGGTGGCCTCTTGCCCAGAGAAAACTTAGGGGTTCTATTACTAAAGGAAATGGGAAGAGGATATTGGGAGACAATGAGCAGACTCTATCAGAGGAAGATTTAAAGTTGGGGAGTATCACAATCAGATTATGTTTTAAGTAAAATCTTCTGGCTCTTGTGGGAAGAACTGTTTGGTGTGGGGTACGGGTGGGGGGTGAGGTGGGGAGAGGAATCCAAGGAGACTAGTTAAGTAAGCTATGGCAGCTGTCCAGGCAAGAACCGAGGGTGACGTGGGCTAGAGTGGTGGCAGTGAAATGGAGGGAAGTAAACGACTTTGAGAAACATCTGGAGATGGAGCCAAGAGATGGATTAGATGTTTGAGGTGACAGAGAGGAAAGGGGTAGAATTCAGAGAGATGAACACTGGAATGAGGGGTTGGGGTGAGGATAATTAGGAGCTCTTTTGGGACATGTTTTCTTTGAGATGCTATATGGCATCCAGTAGAAGTTGTCTAGCTAGCAATTGATTCTCAGGGTTTAGAATTTAGAAAAAGTCTGAGATGGACCTAAAAGTCAGGAGCCACCCAAGGAGCAAGTCCAGAATTAGAAGAGAAGGCTGCCAAGGGCCGAGTCCCCGAGAAGCTTATTAATGCGCACAGGCGCGCACACACACACGCACACACCACAAAGGGAAACTATAGGTTTCCACAACTTATGAGGATATAACTAAAAAATAAATCAGTTCCTTCAGTGGTTGCTTTGCTTTACGATTGTGAAAAGCCCTTGCAGAGCCACTCGGTTCCATGTTCTGCACATGGTGCCTACCATGGCGTGGACGACGGCACCTGAAGGAGACGCAGATAGGTATGAAGAGAGTGAAATTAAAGAAAAAAAAAAAAAAGACTTACAGAAAAAGAACATCAGGAGAGACTAATGAAAAGGGAAGGGGGCTGGAAGGTGCGATTACCATGGATTCGCATGTTTTGAAGAAAAACATGCTCAACCACACCCCAAAGGTGATTTCAGCTACAGTTGAAGGCATTTCTTTGACAAATTATTTGAAGCTGGCAATTTTTCCTTGGGCAGTGGAGGTGCAGGGAGAGAGAAACTATACAAGTATCAGAGAGGCCGGACACTTCTCGGAGACAAGCTTCCGGGTGCTTAACAGATTGCAGCTCAGACTGCCCGAGCTTTGCGGGGGCTCTTCAGGTGCTGGCATCCCCTCAAAAGACAGCACCTCCCAGCTCCCTGGAGGCGCTCACGGGGAAACGCTCCTGGTGACTCGTTGTGTCCGCGGCAGGTGCGCCTGGCTCTCCAAGTTCCAGGACAGCAGCCAGTGGTTGCAGATAGATCTGAAGGAGGTCAAGGTGATTTCGGGGATCCTCACCCAGGGGCGCTGTGACATCGACGAGTGGATGACCAAGTACAGTGTGCAGTACAGGACCGATGAGAGCCTGAACTGGATTTACTATAAGGACCAGACCGGAAACAACCGGGTATGTCGGGCTTACCCCAAACCAACTTCAACACAGCCCCTCTGGGACACCCCTCCCACCCGTCCCTGTGTTCCGGTAGCCACCCTCTGTCAGAACACTGACCCCACGGTATGGTGAATCATCCGTGCTTCCTCCCCACAACACTATCTGCTCTCTGACGACGAGGCAGGGGTCTTTTCTTGTATCCCTCATGTCTAGCACAGTTTGAGAATGAGTGCCATCGTATGTGCAAAAGAAGTCTTTGAATTCTCACATCGGCACAGAGTTGCTTGAATAATCAAGGCTGGCCATTTGGATTCTGCCAAAGTCACTGGACCTTGAACACTTTGCTGCATGGGTCTGGCTTGATCTACTACTGATGTGGCTAGGTTCTCGTCCCTTTATGTAGATATGGCCTCTCCTTACTATTGAGACCGACAATCTCAACAAACGAGCCACTAAACTGTATAAATGGTTAAAACAAGTCCAGCTGAGAAGAAACAGTCACCTGAACCTTTGAGCAACTTTATATCCTACTAATCTCTGAGGGCTGAGACCCACCCAATTCTTGCTCATTACAGACTGAACACAGTAGGCTTTTGATTTTATATATTTTATATAAATATATACACATATATACACACATATGTATATTCATACATGCATACACATATAAATATATAATCAATATTTTACACACACACACACACACACACACACACACACACACACACATATATATATATAAAATGTTATCTGCAATGAATTAAAAACTCACTAGCTGTTTGGAAATGTTACCTGCACTTTTGTCTGAGAGGACTTCCCCCAGCTAATCTGGACATTTCATCAGGTTAAGTAGACATGTGCAGCTGAACATCAGAAGGCTCTGTACTCTCTTGATGACAATTTGTACAGCAAGACATTCATGGGTTAAACTTTCAAGGAGTTTGAAAATAGGAAAAACCATCTTGATACTTGGACATTTTATTTCATTTTTGTTCTTATTAGTTGGCTTTTCAAAAAGACATGAAAATTCTTTTTCAAGCTCTCTCTGTGTTTCTGAAGGCCTTGATAGTTCTTTGCAAAGAAGCGCTCCACTCCGGCAGTTGTGAGATCTGGAGCCTGTTCCATCCTCCTTCTTCACTGGGCTCCTGACTTAAAGAAGTTCAAGGGCAAACAGCTTAGAGAAGGGGATGTGGGGTGTTGCTATTGGGAAGAAATAAAGGCAAGATCATGGCAGCTGAGGTCCTTCTTGATTTGTGTATGGATGAGGTCAATGTGGCAGCCAGATTTTTTTCAGGAGATAATCCCAGAAGGAAATGAAATGTTCCAGTGTCATTGGGCAGAGCACTAGGACCCTGGAAAAAGTGCACCGAAGTTTCTTTGACGATACAGCCAAATATCCATGGTACCTTATGTTACAGCCACTGCGTAATTGCTATGTTACATCCCAAAAAACAGGAAGCAACCCCTTTTTCTATTTTGGGCACTGCTTTCCCACTTGGAGAATCTTCTCTCTAGTTTTTGTCTTTTTCTTTTTGAAAAATATTTTTTTCCAAAAAAAGTCTAAAAAGTACTTGCCATTTGTATCAATGTAGATAGACACACACAGTTAAGCTTTGGCTCACAACTTTAGAGCCAGCTCACAAGTTTTCACTTGAGCCCCACTTTGGCTACCTTTGGAACATGGGAACATTCCTCTCTTAAGTATGATGTGCTCCTTTTCAAAATTCTTCTCAAAATGCAAAGGATTAAATCACAAAATTGGTGATAAGAATCAAGCAGCATTTTCTATCAGCGCCGTCTAGTAGAACTTTTTGCAATGAAGGAAATGTTATTATCTGCAGTATCTAACATGGCAGCCGCTAATCACATACAGTATTGAGCACTTGAACAGCAGCTAGTGTTACTGAGGAAGAATTGTTACCTAATTTTAATTCATTTAAGTTGATGCCTGGAGCATGTAGGTGCTGACAATCATTCAAGGTTAGATTTTGGGGGACATCAGCAAATTCTCTGCCCTTTCAGCACTGAGATTTTCCATAGTTAAAAGTTGGGGCCAACTCCAGACAGGAATCTGTCTTCCTTTTCTCTCCCCTTCTGTGATGGTGATAGGATTTCCTCCCTCTCTTTAGGTTTTCTATGGAAACTCGGACCGAACCTCCACAGTCCAGAACCTGCTGCGGCCCCCCATCATTTCCCGCTTCATCCGGCTCATCCCGCTGGGCTGGCACGTCCGCATTGCCATCCGGATGGAGTTGCTGGAGTGCGTCAGCAAGTGTACCTGATGCCTGCCTCAGCTCAGCATCTGCCAGGGGGTGGAGGGTGCAGCGCGGCCCATGGGGGAATGCTGACTTACCACTGTGACCAGAAGGGCTGGATTTTACAGGCTCTTTTCAATGCGGAGCTGGGCAGAGAATACTTCTTTCTTTTTTGTAAGATATAGTTTCCAATTTCAGTGAAAGGAAAAGAAAATGAACTTATTCCCCACTCAGGGTCGAAGAAAATAAGAACAAAGAAAATGTCGCTAAAAACAATTTTCAAGCCAAAGCCTAAGTAGCAGGAGTAATTTGCTGCTCTCGGGTTTTTCTGGTTTGTTTTTGGTTTTGGTCTCAGTGACACTGTGAAAGAAAGGTGCAGTCCCAGGGGAATGCAAAGCAGCCCTGATAATTTGAAAATTCTTTTGCTTTACCAAGTTCAAAACAGGAACATAGAGTTTCATAAAGCCTCCCTTTGAATGCAAAGGGGGAGCAAGCTTGTGGTTTCTCCTAAGTTTTCATTAAATCATGGCCTTTTAGGACTTGAGAGCACTGCGTTTGCAGTTTTGGGGTGACTGGGTGGCGCAGATGAGTCTGGAGGATGGGAGCCCATGTCCCAGTCTTGTGAGAGCCGTGCATGACCAAACACCCCAGAGGTACGAGGGCCTCCCCTGCTTTGAGCTTTCACGCCTCACACTTAACCCTGAACACAGGGATGGGGGGAGGTCCAGAGCTCTCATCACATATAGCTCCATTCTGCAGTCCCCTCAGGCAAATGATCCCAGTCTGTGGTCACTATTTAGGTGAATACACAGGACAGGCTGCACAGGTAAGGAGCAAAGTTTCCCTGTATTTAGGAACCCCAAATGACCAGAACACACCAGAATTTCCTTCTATCTAGGGCTACCATTTTTCAACAAGCTTAACACCTGGAAAACAGTTGGCCAGGAGCTATCGCTGCCTACACAGAGGAGGCCCATCAGCTGAGTACAGTCTGCGGGAAGTGGTCAGGCCCTACAATCTGAGAAGCGTGACGCGGCTAGGCTGCCGGTGAGCCCAACCTTCCAACCTCTGCCCCCTTGCCCCGTAACATCTGGGCTCAGCCTGGCCTTCCCCTCCTGGAGGAGCTCCGTAAGCAGGGAGCTCGGGGGAAGGACAGTCCGCCTTTGTCGTTTATAGCTCAGCCTGAGTTTTCAGGCCTTTCCCTGGAAGAGGCTGATGACAGGGCAGGTGGGCAGGAGAGGATCTGAAAGCAGGAGCCGAGAAGGGGTGGAATCAGAGGATGAGGGCCCTCCAGCCAGACTGGGGAAGCCAAGACTGTCCTGGTCCTGAGGCAGTGCAGCCTCTGCTAGCAGCTCATTTCTCTGAATTACTTTCTGTTTTCAAACACCAAGCGGAGGTAATGGACTCACACCAACACGAGATCCTGGACGTCGTATTCACCTTCTCTGTGAACGGCCAGCCTCCTCAAATCCCCAAATCTCTTCCCTGGTGTTTTTGGGCTTAGAACAGCTTATTTAACCTAGCATCTTTCCAATCACCATGCTGTATACTTAAAACTGGAAAAATGCTTTTCTCTGCTCAATCTTCTCTCACATATAAAGGTATCAATTCAGGGTAGGGAAAAAAAAGTCCTTCTCTGGCCTTAGGACACATGGACAAATCCACTTTGAACAGAATGCCTAGAGATCCTTACTAGGAAAGCTGAACGAACTTTTATCGTGACATGGATTGTCAGAGAAAATGGCAATAGCCTAAGCGTTCAGGACTCTACAACTGGCACACCAGACACAGGAGGGGAGTATAGTTAAGGGAAAAAAAGAAAAGAAGTAAACAGGATGAGGCAGGGATAAAGGTTCTCCAAATAATTGTTTATATTGGAAATTTTTGTTTTGGAACAGCTTTATTGAGATAAAATTCACGTACCATACAAATTTCACCCATTTACAGTGTATAGTTCAATGACTTTTAGTATATTCAGAGTTGAGCAACCATTATCACAATCAATTTTAGAAAATTTTCATCACCCCCAAAAGAAACCCTGTACCCACTAGCCATCACCTCTCCAACCCACTTGCCCACCCCAGCCCCGGGCAACCATTAATCTCGTTTCTGTCTCTGTAGATTTTGCCTATTCTGGACATTTCATATAAATGAAATCATTCAATATGTGGTTTTTTTCCTGTCTGGCTTCTTTCACTTAGTATAGTGTTTTCAAGGTTCATTCATGTTGTAACATTATCAGTACTTCATTCCTTTTTAATGGCTGAATATCATTCCATTGTATGGATAAACCACATTTTACCACTATTTACCCATTCATCTGTTGATGGACATTTGGGTTGTTTCCACTTTATGGCTATTATGAATAATGCTGCTATGAACAACTGTGTACAAGTTTTTGTGTGGACGTTTTCTTTTATCTTGGGTATATACCCAGGAGTGGAATTGCTGGGTCATATGGTAACTCAATTTAACCTTTTGAGGAACTTTCAGACAATTTTTCAAAGTGGCTGCACCATTTTACATTCCCACCAGCGATGTATGAGGGTTCCAGTTTCTGCACACTTGTTATTATCTTTTTGATTGTAGCCATCCTGGTGTGTATGAAGTAGTATCTCTCATTGTGGTTTTGATTTGCATTTCTCTAATGAGTAATGATGTTAAGCATCTTTTCATGTGTCTACTGTGTTTGTACACCTTTGAAGAAATGTCTACTCAGACCCTTTGCCCATTTTTGAAATTAGGCTGTTTTTAAAATATTGAGTTGTAAGAGTTCTTTATATATTCTAGATACAATTACCTTATCAGATATATGATTTGCAAATATTTTCTCCTATTTCATAGGTTGTCTTTTCACTCTCTTGAAGGAGTCCTTTGAAACACATATTTTAAAATTTTAAGTCCAACTTACTTTTTCTCTTTTGTTGTTTGTGCTATTGGTGTCATATCTGAGAAACCATTGCCAAATCCAGATCATGAAGATTTACTCCTATTTTTTTTCCCGAGAGTTTTATAGTTTTACCTCTTACATTTAGATCTTTGATCGATTTTGAGTTAATTTTTGTATACGATATGAGGTAGGGGTCTAACTTCATTCTTTGCACATGGATATCCAAATGTCCCAGGACATTTGTCAAAAAGACTATTCCTTCCCCATTGAATGACCTTGGACCGTTACGGAAAATCAGTTGACCAGAAAGGTAAGCGTTTATATTTCTGGACATTCTTTTTTTTTTTTTTTTTTTTTGGCCATGCCGCGCAGCTTGTGGGATCTTAGTTCCCCGACCAGGGATTGAACCTGTGCCCTCAGCAGGGAAAGCATGGAGTCCTAACCACTGGACCGCCAGGGAATTCCCTGGACACTCAGTTCTATTCCATTGATCTATATGTCTATCATTATGCTAGCACCACACTGTTTTGATTACTGTAGCTTTGGAGGAAGTTGTCAAATTGTAATGCACGAGCCTTCCAACTTTGTTCTTCTTCAAGATCATTTTGGCTACTCTGAGTCCCTTGAATTTCCGTAAGAATTTTAGGATCAACTTGTCAATTTCTGCAAAGAAGTCAGCTGAGATTTCCTATTGGAAATTGCTCAGTACTTCAGAATTTAATAAACAGTGAGATTCGTAAAACATTTATCTGTAGGTAATTTATTTATGACAGCATATGAATTTTTTACTTCATTTAATTCATGACAGAATGTATAAAAAATAAAACTTTTATTGAGGGACATCTGAAGCCCAACAGAATCTTGCCATTAAACACATGAACTATGTTTGCAGTACTATTTCTTTTGTGGGGGAAACTTTTGGTTGAAGAATATTTTCAGAAATTCTAGAGGGTGGCCTATACTTGCAGGACATTTTTTTTTTAATTGTGGTAAAATATACGTAACATATTACAGGACATTTTTAAACAACTAGATGAAATCCTATGAACAAAGAAGTAGCATTAAGTGTTGGCAAGGTTAAGGAAAAGTCTGAGCTGATTTTGGTATTCAGTGTGGGAGGAGGTTACTTAGACGAGGTAAAGGTATTTCAAAATAAAGGTACTGCTATGATTCCAGTCTCAGAGCCCAGAAGATTGCACCTCTGAATTGAGCCTTTGAACAGACACTGACAGAAGCTCATCTTTTTGTCTGCCTGGAGCATGGTTGCCGAGGCTTGCTGACAAATGCACACCTGTAAGGGCTATTGCTTCCCCTGTGATCCCAAGAGTAGTTCTAAGCTGGGTGGTTCTTAATCACGAGAACTTTACAGGGCTGATGTGAAGATCAAATAAGATAAATGCACCTGAAGTGCTTAATGAGCTCTGTATAAGTGGTAGTCAAGATTCAGTGACATTCCTTTTTAACTTCATAGGGCTATCAACTGGGGCACAAATAATAGCAAAAATATTGTAGCAGCTAATATTTATTGAGAATCTATCAAGTGCTTTGCAGGTTATCATCTCATTAAATCCTCACAACAACCCTATGAAGTAGGCACTATTATTATTTCCATTTAAAGATAAGAAAACCGAGGCACAGAAAAGTTAAGTAACTTGCATAAAGCCACACAAGATGTAGGTGATGGAGCTAGGATTGCACTCTGGTACTCCGACCCCAGATCCTGTGCTTTTTCAGCCATTTCACTAGTCTCTGGACCTCTAGTGACTTGTTTCAATGAAATCTTCTATTCTCAAATCAGTTCAATTACCACTTGATGGGAGATGGGAAGAAGAGTGGTACATGAATCACCCCATGTCATGAACCCATGTCAGTTTCTATACATGGAGACATAGTGATCACACTGTATAGTAGTGTTAAAGGGTATGGGCTTTCCAGTGAACATACTTGGTTTCAAATCCTAGCTGGGTGACCCTGGGCAGATTAACATAAAGTCCGTAAACCTCAGTTTCCTCATCTACAAAATGGGGATACTACCCACTTTGTTGTCTTCCAAAAAATAAACGTAATAATAAAAGTAAAATACCTGGCATTGTGCCCAGCCACAGTAAGTGCTATGAACATAAAAAAATGACAAGCCCCAGTTACTGTGATTCAGTCTTGATAAACATTATAGTTGAAATCACAGGCCACAAGTTTCCATGACACTTGAGAAACTTGGAGTGAAGATTTTGGTGACACAGGGTTTTAGCTCCTATCCTTGGTTTAGAAAGATAAAGAAAGTTGGAGAATATTTATACATGTTATCACAAAATTTAAGCTCTCCCCTGCCACCCCATTTACTTAGTTGGTCTTCTTATCCTTAAAGACAAAAGTGAGGGCCTGAAACAGGCTGGCAAATCTGGTTCCCTGCCTGTTTTTGTAAATAAAGTTTTATTGGAAGGCAGTCACAGCCATTCATTTACATATCATCTATACTGCTTTTGCACTACAATGGCAGAGTTGCATGGTGAGTAGGGTTGAGTAGTCAGAGATCCAATGGCTCATGGAGCCTCAAATATTTACTATCTGGCCCTTTATAGAAAGGGTTTGCCAACCCCTTGCTCTAAAATATGAAGAAATCCTTATTAAGCTGTCCATCTTTGCTTCCTCCATGGCACTAAGCAGGAGGTTGACATCTCTTCCCATCTTCCCCAAACCACCAAGTGAGCGTCTGGCAACGTGCAAATGAGGCAACACTCAAGTGTAAAAGAAACCAAAGTTTTCAAAATGCCAGAAGGGGAAAAAAGCTTTATAGATACAAAAAAAAAAAAAAAAAAAAAAAAATTATCAACATCAGTAAATAACAGGATTTGCCCTGCTTTACAATAATTTCTGTCCCTTAAACGGATTCCAACTTCAAAGGCCCATTATCCCTCATTTGAATTCAAACGAGTTCTTTACAAAGAAGGAACTACCACGGAGCCGCTTGTTGTTCAAACAAGAGGGACCACAGTGCTCAAGATGGGGAAGGCCTGGCAGTCACATCAGTCAGTGCAAAATCTGCATTTTATTAAAGACATTTGGGAAGATCCATTCAAAAATACATTGTGCTCAGTAAAAATTAACCATTTCATGCTGATAATTAAGGTTACCACGGAATAGATATTTGTATAATATTTACAGCAACAATAGAAATTTTACAGAAGTTTAGAATGGAATACATGCCAGAAAAAACTTGATAAGATGTACCAATACATGATACAAAGAGTTATATAAACACTTTACAAATGGTTCATAATTAGCTTGTGAGGAATTTAAATATTCAACACTTTAAACTCAGCTTGGATTCAAAAATTAAAAAGGTTAACACCACGTCACACCCTTGCCACAGTACAAAGTATGGAATTACACTTTATATTATGGATTATAAAGTCTGTGCAATTAAGAATTTCAACTGATTCTTCATCTACCACAAACTTAGATGTTACATCATTCTGGCTTATCCCTAATTTTGTTTTCAGGCACAAGCAGGGTTCTCAAAGTCTCCCTGCTCTGTGTCTTCCCAGATACCCCCTTCAAACTTCCTAGAGATTGAAGAAGCTCAGAATAGTCTTCTAAATATATACAGAATAACTACCTGAATTCAAAATGGCACAAAGCAATTCTTGGAGATAGGAATTAGGGGCAACTATTTTGTTTGGTTTGTTTCTGTTAATCAGTCCACGTTCACGTGAGAATTTACTTCTTACAATCACAGCATTACCCCTCCAGCCTGACTCAATCAGTGACCAAGGAGGAAACAGGGAGAGGGAAATGGACTGAGGTGACTATAATCGATTGTATATCTCTAGTGAAAACAGATTTTATACAAGCTTTACTTTCCATTTTGGAAAATCTAAGCCGCTGTGGAGAACTTAAAAGTTCTCCAGAAGGAAAAGCATCATTTTTTTCCCCTTGAAACTGAATGCGTTGTAACTGGAGCTTTTGACAACTCTGGCGATAAACACTTTAATCCCCCAACAGGGACAAAAGTCAAGGCATCTACCTTTTCTATTCCTGGGTTTTGTCTGATTAGCCCTGAAGCAGAGCACTAGGACAAGCTTGTCTATGCCTGAAATGAATCAGATCAGGCTTTTGGGAAAGTAAAATCCCAAACCAAAGGAAGTCCTGAGGAATTCTTTGCAGTCTGTCAAAACGGAGGGGATGGAGGAACAGATAAGGCCTCTTTCTCCCTGATACTCTGCGCTGGAAGAGTAGTGAACAAGGCAACTTCTAATCTGCATACAACACGGAGACCGATTTTTAAGATTCCAAAGGAAGATCAAAATACAACCCAAGGATCAAATGGGGTTCAGAGACCTTAACCTTGTGGGTAATGAAGGGCCTTATTAGAGATACCAGTTTCACTGCCACAGTTCTCTGGCCCTAGAAATCCAACGTGTAGACTATTACAAATTTTTTTCTGGCAAAACAAAAGACAAACCTCCCTCAAACTTGGGAGTAAACAGTTAATGAATGGAAGTACAAGGCAGGTTGTGATCATATTTAATAGCCTATAGGAAATACGCAGAAAGGTGGGTCAGTGCCTGGAGTGGAGAAAGGTGGAGTCAGGACTAGGCCTAACACTGATGTATTAACAAAGCACTATGGGAAATGAATATTCACATAGTAACTGACTTGGCACAAAAGTCTATGACATTTTATAGTACATTCGATTAAAAAAGAAGAAATAGAATAGAATAGGGCAGCAGGCCCATAGTTTCCTAGCCACTTTACTTCTACCACATTGCGTGTATACAGAAAGACAAGGGACTCATCCTGTCACAGATTCACTTTCTTGCATTTACTCATGGTTTCTAAGACAGAATTTTTTACCCAGCTGAATCAGACCTCAAGTTATTGCATTCTATATCTCAGCTGGTCAAGATGCAGAAGGAAGAAATCAGAACCACTTACAAGCTTTTAATTTTGCAAGCTGGCCCTTTAAGTCTCTAAGAGAGCCTTCTTGTGAGATCCTGGCCCTGCCGATGAGCAACAGGACACTTACGACATTTGTACTGTTGTCTCTGCAGCCCCTTTTAAAGAAACCATTTTTTTTAAAAAAAACTGCAAATAAGTTTTCTCTGCCTACACACTTTATTAGTGATGAATTGAAGGAGGCAAGGAAATATTTCAATATTTTCTGACTTGGTTCAGTGTATCATACCAGATTCCCAGTTCACACAAGTATGAGTCTGTGGACCTTAGTGCTCGCATGGAGCTCAATATCTTACTATAATGCAGGAGCTAACAAACTTCTAGATATAAAAGCACTGCTCTCCAGAAGATATGTTCTGACCAGGAGAGATTATGCAGATTTCTGAGTCCCAGCTGAGCTCTAGGAATAAGTCGCAATGAGCCATTGCCCTTGCTAAAAGTTGAGTCCCCACCAGGACCTGGGTGAACAGAAATGGACAGAGCCTTCTACATACCTGAAAAGTAATTCTCTTGGCCTTAAAAAAAAGTTGTACACTTATGAGTCATTCTCAATACTTAGCTAGAAGAAAATAAATGGCTTTTTTCCTTATTTACTCTAAAAACTAGTTTAAGGAGTGAGGGTACTATGACGTTAACTAAGAGGTGCTGGGAAGGAAAAATGGGATAGCATTTCGTAATAAAGCCCACTAATTTTCAGGTTAGGAATATGCTAAACTGTCTAACTCTACAACCACAACAACCACAGCACACTTTATAATACATGATGCGACTGGAAACTAACCAGCATGGCTCTGAGCTTAGAATTAAAGTACAACTGCAAATGGTGACTCTTAAAGTACATTTTAAAACAGATTTAACCAAAGCACACGGCACAAACACTCCTCTAACAGCCACATCATGACCACCAATTAAGAGTTTTTTGCTTCTAATCGGTCTGTCATACGCCAATATTTGTAAAGAGTTATTAAATGACTTAAATAAAAAACAAAGACATTTTCTTTTGGGAGACACAGCTAAAAGCCACGGATGCCTTTGAGCAGTTGGTAAAAATCATGCCAATCTGCCAGGCTGCTGCTTGCTTCTAAATATAAGCTTCATGGTTCTATGAAAGGTTTTCTAAGGATGCTGACCTAGAATTTAAGTTCTCAAACACCTATAAAGTGACTCTGGTCTCCTCCCAAAGGATGCACCTTTTAGCAGGTCCAAGATAATGAAAACAAACAATAGGATTCCAGGGATTCAAGAATTGTGGTCGAAGACTCTTTAAGAGAATGCAACGCTAATGAATTCATACCTGCAGTTCTGTAGCCTGCAGAGAACTAGCGGGGAGCCAAGCTCTGCAGACAGGTGGGCTTGGAATATGGTAGAGCAGGGTTTCCCAGCCTCGGCACTACTGACATTTGGGGCTGAATCATTCTTTGTCTGGTGGGGGCAGTCCTGGGCATGCAAGATGTTGAGCAGCATCCCTGGCCTCTACCTACTAGATCCCAGTAGCACACCACCACCCCCAGCTGTGACAACCAAACATGTCTCCTGCCATTGCGAAATGTCCCCAGGAGGCAAAACTGGCCCTGGTCGAGAATCCTGCTGTAGAGATAACTCACCTGAGCCCCTCAGCATGGAGCACTTTTTGTCTTGGGCTCTAGAGAGGCTGAACCTCTGACTGAGACCAAACAAGGTTTAGTAAAAGTTCATTCAGAACTTCTGAGAGGAATCATGAGGATGGCGGTAAAGCAAAAGTAGAAAAACAGTAAAGCTGAGTTTCTTTTCAAAAGATCAGTGATACTTCCATAAAACAAAGCAATTCATAAGCCTTCATTCAACCTTTTTATCCTTTAGGAAGTTAGGGCAGATGATAGAACATGGATGTCATAAACTTCCCTTCCTAAAGAAAATGCAGACTTTTGTGACCTTAAGTCCTTAATCTTATCGCAGATGGCAATCTTTGTGAGGCCAATAATTCATCAACCAGAGGAAAATAAGTTCAGCGCTAAACGAGGGCCCATTAGATTTGAGAGAAAACTTTACCACGTGAGCAGGAAGAGAAATATGCATGCTAGAAATGCGAACTGTAGATCATTTACAGCTTACTGAGGTCAGTGAAAGTCAGAATGGACAAAAGCTGAGAAGAGGATAAAAGAGCTACCTCAGAAACACTAGTTGAAAACATTGCAGATATTTTCTGGCTCAAATCTGGGAATGTACGAAAAGTATGTATTGACTCTTCATCAGTTAGGTTTACTTTGCTCTAGGTAGAAGGCAATTATTCTAGCCCTTCTTTGAAGAACCGTCACGAATATAAATGTTCTGCAAATATCTGAGATCCCAATGTTAGCAAGGATGAAAACATGGGAAACCAGCCCCTAGGTGACAACGAGCCTCAAATGCCACAGCATGGCAATGTGACTGCGCAGTTCCTAAGCGCACAGCACAGTGAGAAGTCTTTCCAGAGGAAAAAATGGAGTTTCTGGTTTGCAAGGGGGAATACAAGGTACAGGTTGAGTTTAAAAAAGAAGAGTTACACACCCTTTTAGAGTCATTAGTATCCAGGCAAAAACTGCTAAGGGTCCACATCACTATATAACCGGGCAGCTGCCTGGAAAAAGCCAGAATTCAGAGCTACTCAGACAGCACTGAACTGGTGAAAGCAGTAAGATATAAAAAGAACCGAAGAGCATGCAAACTATTGGTTTGACTCAAATTGTTTCAATGATAGTACCTAGTTGAGTTTTATTTTAGTGCCTATTACACTTATTAAAATTAAATTAAAAGCACCTTAAAATGACCTCTATATATAATCAATACACATCATTATAGTAGTTATATAAAAATGCAATATGCACACAATTTAAGCTTCAAAGAAACTAAGACCTTTTTCTTTATTATCTTCATAATCATCAGAGCTATGATTCTTAAAATGTTGGGGGAGAGGAACAGTAACTCAGCAGATTTCAATTATAGCCAACTTGATTCAGGGGCTGATACTCTCACAATCCTGGGACAAGTAATAAATACTGAGAAGTGACCTCTTTGAGGGGTGGGAAGGGACCTTTAAAAATATTATTGCTAAGAGACTACTTCCGAAGATCTAATACTCTTGACGGATGATGGTACTGAGGTGATTTCTGTCAAGGATGGCCCAGAAACGCGGGGCTATGATCCTTGTTGGCCAAAGGCCTTGATGATACTTGGGAATAACTTGGGAGTCGGAGGAGATCAGATGAGGGAAAGATAAGTCCTGTTCTGGCCACGTGTGTGTGCGTACGTGTGTTTACTGATGTGCATGATAAACTTGTTATAAATGGACCGTCTCAGGAAGATGAGTACAGCAATTTTCTCTACATCTGGAATTGCTTCAGGAGCCTTTTAAATATATTGGAAAGAGCAATAACAAAAAAAGCATTTAGAAATAGAAATGCCACACATGTAGCTCACACGCTACCAGCCAAGAGTCTCCAGTACAGTGCACAGGATTCAGGAGCATAGAGCTGGTTTGCAAGATCTGCAGATACCTTTTACAACCTCGCAACTAGGAATGTTCACTGGCAAATCTTTGGTCTATGCCCTACACTAATGCTACGTAGAAGAGCACATTCTCTCTACAAAGACCCATGAGTAACCCTGGATCTGTTCTCCCCTCAGGTGCAAGGAGCGTCCCTGGACACGAAGAGGAGCCAACTGTGTGAGGACGGAACAGGCCTGCTGGAGTTCTCACTGGCCTAGCCAACTTTCTTTCCCTGTGGGTTCAGAAGGAGATGCTGCATCTCGTCTGCTACCAAGGATCGTGTCTAGAAGGTGCCGCTGGCGCCTGAAAGTTTAGCAAGGTTCCTACCGTTACAGTCACGAGCAGCCACAATTCAACTCCCTTGATTAGAAGTATAATACTCACTTCATATCACAAATGTATAAAAATATGGCAGAGAGTGTCATAACGATACTTTCTTTAAATGATTATATTTATAAAACAGACAGATATTTACCATATATATATTTATATATAGAATAAAATACTCCTGATGCAATATATAAACGTTACTGTTTAGTTTTTATAGAAACTACTGTAGCTGTCCCACTGCTTCACAATGTTCCAAACAGCTCAAAATAACTTTACGTTTAACAGAAAAGGTATGATTATAACAGTACAATATTAATTAATTATAAATAAATGTTACAAACCCTATCAAATATGGAAGTTTAGAAAACAATTTAAGACATACAGTTAGTTCATCTGCTAACCCTTCAAAGGGATACTCTTGGATTACAATAAACCCCACATTTAGTCTAGGCGGAAAAAAATCTGTGGTAAGGACATCGGTCAACACATATTTTTCTATCCCTTGCAGTGCCAAAACACGTCCTGGCTTTCCCAAGTTCAACGGCGATTGCACTAGATCTGGAACCTAAGGGGGAGAACCTGGCAAAACTGTCTTCTTCCTCAGCTGCACACTATGCACTCTCACACAAGACTCGTGGGGACTGGTGATCCCTAAGGAACTCCTGTGGCTCTAAGATCCCTGACTAGCGTTTGTGGCCGTGAGGAGCCAGCTGGCTCCACACATACAATATTGCACACACCTTGATAAAGCTGAAAATACTGGCTTACCACCCCGGCCCCGCCCATTCCCCACCCACCCCACCCCCGCCCCTCCCCTCCTAACCGGATTGGATTGTCCCTTTCCCCCCCACCCCCCACTCCAGCACACATTACAAGGCGGTCTCTTTTAAATCATTCAGATTTGGCATTCGGGACCTATTTGTTCTGTTATAAGGGTGCCCGTTTGGCCCACTCTTGGCACCCAGCTGTTCAGAGTAGGAAGGCCCCTCTGTGGCACTCCTGGTCACAGGCGACACGTGCCAACCAGGGTCCATCTGACCTGGCAGCTGGAGGGCCGGCCTGCCCTTTGGTGTTGGCTCCTGCCGGATGTTACTGCTCCCACCAGAGGCCTGGCTCAGTGGGTGAATCCGAATTTCTGAGAAGGAATTTTTGGCTTGTTGAGTTGTTAAGGGCTGGAAGCGGGGGTCTGAGGAAGCCGGGTGATTTGAGGCTGAAGAGAGATGTAACAGCTTGCGCAGTGATTTTAATGGCTGGCTCTGAAAGAAAAGATGAGGGTGCATGTAGGATTTAATTTAGAGTAGACTTGAAAGCTGGGAGGAAACGGAGCACAGACCTGAGATTACTGCATGGAGCCAGGGAGGGCGGGTGTGGGGGAGGACGGGCCAGTCCAGACTTATCTGTTCTTTTGTTCTTTTTCAGGCAAGATTGAAGTTATTTTTCTTTAATGAAAAAGCCTAGAAACGTAGAAGAAATCTAGAGCTGGTATGGTGACTGATCAAAGGCTTAGGCACCTTCTATCTGGCTGCATCCCATCTTTATGGGGGAGAGGGGGGAGGTCTCATGCGCCAACCATCAGGAAGAAGCAAAAGAAGGGATGTGCTTCTCCCTTTCGAGAAGACTTCCTTCCCAACAGCTCCGCATAAAGCTGCCACTTAGGTTTCACCTGCTAAAACTCAGCCATTCGACCATAACTAGCGGCAAGAGTAACTGAAAAAATGTAATGTTTCAATAGGTAGCAACATACTCGGCGAAAAATTGTGTACCCCCTTCTGTTCTTCTCTCCCTGATTTTCCCTTTCCCTTGGCATTGCAAAATCCCAATGTTCCCTTTCTGCACTTTATCATTTTTTTGGTTTTTTACTGTTTTGAGGGGGAGGTAAAGTTTGGGCACTAAAAATGCAAAGCACACAGAAATAAGCAAAAGCCCTAGAGACTCTAAAACACAATTCACTCATAGGGAGCCTTTGCCTCCTAACAGCCTGTCTGCTGTGGGCCTGGGGCCTGGGCCTCATGGGGTGCTGCACTGTGGGGGGGACTTCAAAACAGGAGGGAGGGTCCCAGAAGCCATCTGCCCCACAGGCTCCTCACTGGCCAAAGTTGACTCACGCCCCTTTCCTCTTTATCAGGCTTGACGGGGTCACCGTCAGAAGAGGCATGGGAAAGCACCCTGACATTCAAGGCCTTCACCGCAGACCCCGGCACGGGGGCCAAAGCCCCAGCCTGAGGCACCTCTGGCTGCCAATCCTCAAGGGCCTCAAGGCTTTTAAGGGCTCAGCAAAGTAAAATGTTGATAATCTCAAGAAATACTAAAGAGTTGGAGGAGCAGGGCATTGAAATCCAGGGGCTACTGCTTGAGCACTGACTCAAGTAGAAATCGCTCCTGGGGAAGCACCCTCCATGGTCATTCCTGGTGATTTTTACAGCCCTGACCACATGTAACTATTGAACAATCACAGTAGTTCAGATGGAGATATAAAGTTACCTGAAAAGAGCTTCTCGGCAAAAGAAGTGGTTACGCAAAGAAGGCTCTAAAACCCTGTACTTTCTCTCTCTCTCTCTCTCTTTTTTTTTTTTTTTTTTTTTAAAATAAATGAGGAATAGAACATCAGGCCCTCTCACTCAGAGCCTTGTGCTTTTAGTTCGGGTACACGTCCAATAACTGGGATATCTGGTTCTCTACACTGTCTTCGCCCCTCCAGCCAATATTATGTTAGAAGCAGAAAATATAAATGGCTGGGCAAATACAGTTGAAATTTAGGGAGCTCTTCTCAGCAGCTCTAAGTAACAGCTTATAGTTAAAGAGAGTAAACAATAAACCTATAAAATAGAACCTACTCCTCCAAATCACAGAAATCCATGGTCATTTACAGGCACAGTAACATTTATAGGCACAAGTAACCCTACAACCTCAAAAGCTCGTGAGGGCTGTGAGAAATTTCAGTACAGAGGAATAGAGATTTATAAAATATTGAATATAATCAAAAACAAGTTAGATTATGTTACTATGCTCATTATGGGACGCTGAAAAGATACAAAATTTAAAAATTTCCATCAAAACAGTTTGCTTCAAGGAGATAAGACCTCAGTTACCTGAAAAATTTATGGATTCGGTTTCTGCTTATTTCCCCATTATGGCAGAGAAACGTGACTATACATACTTTCTAATATGCAGTTCCTAATGCGAATGTTTGCCGGTTTTCTGTCAAAACTAGTATGGATTTCAGAAGCTTCAACAGTCTTTCAGAAAGCTTACTGTATCTGTCTTTCAAAGCGCAGTTTGTAGGCTACCACCTTTAACGAACCCTTAATCTTCACACTACCTCCTCTTACCCTCCCCTACATTTTATGGCACGCTTCACTTTTACCATGAATTATGGTCATTTGTGAATTTTCTCTCTCTCCTAGGCTGCAGAGTTTTTGTGGACTGGAACCGTATCTTATTCATTCCCCTTAATCGTCCTCCCCCTACCCGCAGGTGAAGACTAATAGAAGCTCGCTTTTTTTCTCCATTCATCCGGACTCCCAAGATGCATCTGGCTATTTCTGAGGATATATTCTGGGGAGACTCTCAGCCTTGCCGTAACATTGAGAGGCTAAATTTCTCAACCCTGTCCTCTCTTCAGGAGAGACTGGTCACTGCAGAGTCTGAGAGTCTAGGAGTGATGCAGGCACCACTCACTTGGGTCTGTAGATCAGAGATCTTCTCAGGACGCCACTCCTTTGGTCTGCTGCTTGGGGTGCTAGCAGAGTGAATGGCTTTCTGTAATGTCAGAAGATCAGGGCCGTCAGAATTGGGCACCTAGAGCAGAATATGGACAAGGATTCAATAATCACACCAGTAAGCCTAAATAGGATATGCAACCACACGCAAGAGGAGAACGAAAGCAAATCAAACCAAACCAAAACTCAACCCCCTCCCCTCCAAAGAAGACTCAATAAATAAAGAAATCAAAACTCTCCCAATGTTCACAATGCAAGTGATGCTAGTTAAAGTCTGCTGCCCTCTTAATAATTTTCCCTGCATTAGGAAAAATTGGCAGATGTCATGCAGCTTTGTTAAACCTCAACCCTTAAAGCATTCCCATGCTGTTAGTTTTAGTCGCTGTAAGAGAGAGCAGTTAAATTGAGCTGTACCAGGAATTGCTGCCGTATCCTCATTCCATATTGCAGTTAGGTTATGAACCAGTTCAATAAAACAAAAATTTGTTCCTGCTGGGAAAATGATCCATACACTGTGTTTGGTGGTGCCAAAGAAGTCTAGCAGGCTTTTAAGGATAGCAAAGTGAGAAAGTATGGTTTGAATCATATTCCCAAGACACTACCCAGTAAATCTGGGTCTAGCATTATGCACTATGAAAGTGCTAGAAATTTGTGCCACAAATTCCAGACGAATGCAATTGGTCCACTCACCGATTCTGGTGGACAGAGGAGAGTGCAAAAGCCCTGGCCTTCAACTAAGTGACCAGCAAAAGCTAGAGCCAGGCAAGGAAAGAGCAAATCACCAACTAACAGAAGCTGTTTTTTCATGGAGCCTGCAAGCTCACCCAATTTGGTCAATTTCACTTGGTTTCAAAGAGACAAACTGCCAACCAAGTGTTAACAAACTTTGTGAGCCAAACCAAAAGACATTTGTTAATTGTAAATGTTAATCAAATTCTTTACAGGAAATAAGGGATTTTATGAATACTGTCTGCCAACCACTGGCTAATCAGACAACCCAAACTAGCCTTTCACTAGTTTGTTTGTTTAATAGCCTTTTATGCTTCAACCTCCTTAACTGATTCAGAAAATCCAGAATGTCGAAGAATTTGTATCTCAGTGAATTTATGGAACTGGCTCAGGTACTTAACTAGCACAAAGAGAATATGACCCCATGAAAATAAAAGACATGCTGTTGTCATCAGTAAAACAAGTTTACTGGAGCAGTTTTCAGGGCTACCGTACGTAAAAATGGGTACCATGGGTGGAGTGACTACAGGAAGCTTTTTCAAAGAAGAACTATGCTTTAAATGATTCTTTGAATTAAAAAGAGGAAAGAGGGATTTCTTGATGCTTGGATTCTCCCCGTTGGTGGAATCTGTCTGCAATATAAGATACAAATAAACTAATTGCCAAGGAAAAAAAAAGAAGGTGTTCTTATCGAAACTCCTAGCCCTTGGATGCCCTCAAATTGTTCAATATTAACAGTCACTGAAAGAATCTCTGTGCTGTGTGTGCATCTTGAGAGGTTCTGTGTCATTTCTCACCTGGACAAGAAGATGCCAATAATGTAAATTCAAGACATGTAGAAACTTCTGTGTATATAAAGAACATTCAGACAGGCTCAATACCTATAGCGGGAATGTCTCTAGAGACCTACACACATATATTCACATTAAGCTTACAAAACATTTAAGGATTTATTTATTTATTATCAGAAATAGGACTGTTACAAAGAATTATGTTTAAAGGGCTACTGATGAACTTCAATCTTTTCCTAATTGCCAGAGGACTTAAGCAACTAAATAATCTACCACGTAATCTGCCTGCCTATCAGGAAAAAAGAAAAAGACACCGCAAACCTTTCCGAACGTGGTCAACTCTTGAACCAGAAAACATCACTTGGAAGAGGAATATATCAATATTGTAGGGTTCTACCGCTGAGGAAGAAGTCTGGTTCTACACTGTGAGAAGTATTCACCCCATGGAAAATAGCTGGCACAATTCAGAATACGCCACAAAAGTGAAGAAACAGAAAGTTCAATCTTTAAACTGAAGCATGATTACCAGTTGAGATACTAACTAGGGTAAAATTACCAAGTTGGCAAAGTCACCATATGCTCTGAGGGCTTATGTAACTGTCTGAATGTGGAACTGAAGCCAGATTTCCCAAGGAGGCTTCCAGATTTGCTTGAGTCAAAGCAGGCCTCTTTACAATACAGAATGATTTTCTGGCATGACTTTTCCCTGTTTTGGATATTTCAATTGTCAGAGAACCAGAATGTATATGAAGGTGTTCACATCATCTTTTATTGGTGTGTATGAAGACATTCGAGTAAAATAGCCCATGAGGTTTCCTGCTCCCAAGACAGGGATCCAGGAAGAGTTTAACTTGCATGTCTAAGGAGGCCACAAGAAAGCCCTCAGACATGTATATGTATAACTGATTCACTTTGCTGTACAGCAAAAAGTAACACAACATTGTAAATCAACTGTACTCCAATAAAAAAATAATAAATAAAATAAAATAGAGAAGCAACAAGGATATAATGTATATAGCACAGGGAATTCTAGCCATTATCTTATAATAACTTTTGAGTGTAAACTGCAAAAATACTGAATCATTATGCTGTACACCTGAAACAAATATAATATTGTAAATCAATTATACTTCAATTAAAAAAAAAACAACAAAAAAGACAAGTAGCCGGAGGCGCTCCGCACCTGTGGGCCCCTGGCAGGGACTGAGCCAGGCCTACTATTCAGGAGAACCCACCTCCCGTTCTCCCAATTGATTGTGCAACTTTGGGCAGGTCACAACTTGCCTGGGCAGTTAGCAAAATAAAGGGGTTAAACTAGATTTAGGACCCACAGAGGCTTCTCTCTGTGCACTGGGTCTCAGATTACCATTTTGTTGAATCTTATGCAAAGGCCATAATGCTTTAAACCTTCCAAAGTTCATTTACCTAGTTTCCTTTTGCTGAGTTCTAGAGAGTGAAGAAAAGTTAAATTTAATTCTGTTCCAATGCTCATTTGAAGGAGGCAGAGTTAACACAATGTCAAGCTTGGGAGCCTGAGGTCTGCCAGGAAGTACTATGCTGAGTGCTTTTTGGAAATCTTACTCCAGATATCAAAGTCCTTTCAACATTTTTTTTCCTCTTTTAATTAAAAAAAAAATGCAGAGGGTATAAACAACTTTTGGTTTGGAAGGCTTAAGTCATTGTGACCTGTGCAGAGATATTTTGCAGTTGCTTTACATATCAAAAACGAAAAGTATGAAACCCTAAAAAAAGTAAGTTCAAGTGGAGAGTATGTTAGAGAAGAGTAAATTTCCTATTTACCCTACTCTACACTGTTTAAACATCTAAAATTTGAACCAGGGCTTCCCTGGTGGCGCAGTGGTTGAGAATCCGCCTGCCAATGCAGGGGACGCGGGTTCGTGCCCCGGTCCGGGAAGATCCCACGTGCCGCGGAGCGGCTGGGCCCGTGAGCCGTGGCCGCTGAGCCTGCGCGTCCGGACCCTGTGCTCCGCAACGGGAGAGGCCACAACAGTGAGAGGCCCACGTACCACAAAAAAAAAATAAAAAATAAAAAATAAAAAATAAAATTTGAACCAGATCCTGAATAATAGTCAGTCAACATGTACATACTTGACTCATGCCATGGTGAGCCGCAGGTTTAACGTTGGTCTAAGGCAGACATCAAAAGCTAAATCTACATACAAAAACACCTTCAATTCCTGTGTCCTTGCTACTTTCTTCCACTTAATCACCCTACAATGGCTATGGGCCTGAGGTTAAGAACAAAAACAAACTCGAAATAAAAATAACAGTGGTTAGGAGGAGGTAGTCTAAGTTTAATGTTCATGATGGATAAATCTGTTCCACAGATGATGATATAAGTTTTATTAGCACTTTACATATTTTAAGCTTCTCTACTTCAAATCAGGTCTATTTTGTTCACCTGGTCTAAATAACATATGTAGTTAATATGCAACTAAGTGACATCTTGACTGGACCTTCTACTTTAAGTGAGTTTCACTTAGCTATATAGGCAGGTTTTGTTTTTTTTCTAAATAAACATTTCAGGAAAATTATGCAGCCATTAAAATGAAGATAATAAAATCTGTGTAGTAACGTACATATTGTGTGTATGTATGACAGAAATACTATTAAAAAGCCAGAATACAAAATTATACTAGAATGACTACTATTATTTAAAACAAACTGAAAAACCACCTTCTTTCCATAAACATATGCACAGGCCAAAAAGCTAGGAGGAAATATACCAAAATCCTAACACTAGCTGTGACGGGGTGGTGAGATTAGAAATGATCATTTTTTTCTCAATTTTTCTGTAATGAGCTCATATTTATATTATAGTGACATCATAAATTTAACAAACAAGCAAGTAAAGAGTAACCTAGAAAGGTAATCTAGGAAGGCCTTTATTAAATCCTTACTTCAAATATTATATTCCTTCTTACTATCATCTATCTCATCTTTACTCACCATTGAGTCATAATCCTAGACTTTTCGTAACGGAACAGACCTCAGAAAAACTGAGTCTAATCTATTCATCTTAAGAGATGAAATCATCAATGAAGTCCATCTGAGTAGGTCATTTTGATTATGCCTTTTTTCCTTGTTAAATAAACGAGAGTCAATCATGTATGAAATAAAACTAGAAACAAAATAATTTAAAATGGCTGACTCAACCTTGTCTAGTCTCAAAGGTGTCATAAAAGCAAAGGAGGAAGAACGCCTCGTGTGGGTGAAGACGTTCCTGCTGGCCTGGAGGCCTGGCTCCCCCACGTGTTCTCACGTCACTAACCAGAAGAATCCTTGCCTGGTTGGTTCAGTGATGTGACGTGCACAGTTCCATGCAGCCAGCCCTTGGTTCAGGTGGAGGGCTCTCAGGAAATGAGACTCATTCCATTTCACAGTTCAGTCAATCACAAGATAAACATGTCCTACTAAAGCAAGCCCTGAAATGTCAAATACTATGACCTGCCTGTGACTAGGCAGCCCAGAAATGCACTTGTCAACATGGGAATCAGA
Organism: Physeter macrocephalus; assembly: GCF_002837175.3. Lineage (NCBI taxonomy): Eukaryota > Metazoa > Chordata > Mammalia > Artiodactyla > Physeteridae > Physeter > Physeter macrocephalus. The sequence goes on along the minus strand of NC_041234.1, from coordinate 2,964,082 downwards.
TAACCAGCCAGGGGAGAATAATGAACGACGGTTAGTTAAGAAGTTTAAGATTTAAACACAAACCAAAACCATTTCCTAAATTTTCACGTTATCTTTAACCCTCAGAGAGAAATAAATCCTGCAGCTTCATAGTTTTTACATGAATATAAACCCACATGGATAAGATGTTTATTGAGAAAGGGTTAAAGCATTCTCTTTCATCCAAATTAAATTTCTTCTATTCCTGGAGATTCTGTTGAACCTAGAAAAGGCTCTGTGAGAGGAGGATAGTTGTATAGAATTTGAGAAAGAAACATATACAGTATATGCATGTCGTCTCAATAAGAAAATAATTCACGTTGATTGTCACATACAAAGTGTAAAGTACCCACAGACTAATGCAGACTCATACGGATGCCACTGTAAATAGAAACTGGCCATCTACTTACTGTTTGAGATTTCTTCTTTTTCTTTTTCATTGACCTGAAAAAACCTTGTTTTTCCTTTTCCTTGAGTTGTTCAGAATGACTAATGTTTTCAGGACTTTTCCTAAATGGGAAGACATTTTTATCATATTGATCTTTCAATCATTCTCCTGCCATTATATGACAAATATAATGAAGACTAAAAATGCATGACACCAGGTTCAAATAGCCATGAAGAATCAAGCACATAGGTAAAGAGCCTCTAAAAAGCACAGAAGGAACTGAATCTCATCAACCATGGTTAATGATTAGCCTTTGGCAAAGGCTCACTCGAACTAGCAATTTGAGCATTATTACAAATGATCTGTAACTATGCTGCAGAACCATTTTCATGCTGCTGAAAACCTCAGAATTAGAGTTTGAAAAGCACACGCTTTGAAGGATGGCTTTTCTGCAGTCCTCTGAGAGAAACAGAAACATTTTCAGTATCTTCGTTTTTCTATTTACCTTTTAAAAACCAGCTTAACAAGTTCATTATTAGTGGCTTGCCAAGGTACTGAACATTTAAAAAAAAAAAAAAAAAAAAAAATCAATACTGCTACAGAAACCTTACAAATAAAAGTAAAAATTGCCCGAAACTGGAAAATCCCTTTATAAAAATCTTATATCTATTTATTAAAACTAAATAAAAAATAGATAAGGTATGAAAAAATGGAGACAGGATGAATGCTTTAATACAAAGCACTCTTCTGGAAAAAAAGCTTCTAACTGAAAATAAGGACATTAAGCTTCATACCACTGACACCACCAGGTATTTTAATACAAATAGGAGATATTAAAAGAGAGCAAACAAGACACCTCAGCCCCAAGAAGGTGACTACTTGTATGTTAACAGAGGCCCTATATTACTTAAATTAATTTACGGTCTTTAAAAAACAACTGGAATGGTGTCATTCTTGAAAAAGGCACATTCCACGGGCCCTATTTTGAATTTGAACATCTAGATGACTGTGGAAAACCATTTTCTCAAATGACTGAATTCCTTCTATTAGCTATTCCCCAAAATCAAGAGTAGAAACATTAAAGGTGACAGAATGCATTCATATTTATGGTTTTAGAGCACTGAACAGTAAAGTTACCAGGACATCTAAAAAAAATATGACCAAACCAGCATCCTTTACTTGATTAAACCTGTGTGAAGGCAGAAAACATCTATACAAACCATACAGATCCACATGATAGAAAACACCATGAAGCTATTTTTAAAAATCACATCTTCACAGATTTTTCACTAATATGAAGGAATATTCCAACTACAATATGAAGTGAAAACAGCAGGATTCAAAACTTTCTACATAATATGAGCCCAACTGTATTTTTTTTTAAAGGCATATATGTATATATATATACACACGTTTTTTAAAAAGCAGGAAGAAAATTTTTAAAAATCTTAATAGTTATCATTTCTGGGTAGTAGGATTATTGATGATTTGTTGTTACTTCTTTTTAATTTCAACAACAAACATGTACTGCAGGTATAATAAAAAGGTTTTACAAACCACACAAAATTCATTTGAAAAGCCACGAACTCATGATCAAAGACCACAAAGGAAAAAATTTAGAAAGACAGACAAACACACAAAAAAAACGAGAAGTAAAAACCACGACTGTTTGAAGGAGCAATGGTCATTTCTTCTTAAGTGTTTGGCCTAAAAGTTAATGGGAATACCAAAGAAGTAAAAACATGTACTGTAGGCTCAAGTGTTCTTGAAACTCATTAGGACCTGCAATTTTAAACCTCACTGAGAGAGTTCCAAGTTCTGAAGTTAAAGTTTTGTAATACAACACAACGAATAAAATAATTAGCATTGGGACTCAGAATGATGCATTTAAAAATTTGAAAGCTAAAAAGCTTCGGACATGATGGAATGAGTGAGAATGGAATAGTGAAAAGTTAAAGATTCTTTAAACTCAGTGTTGTAGTGCTGGAAAAAGCACTCTCATCCTAATGACAGACTGGGCCTATTCGGTCAAAGTTTCTTACGACAAGTACTGTTGAGATTAAGGAGATGAAACCCTTGGATGGGGCCTAAAGACAGACTGCCCTAAATTCCAGGCCACAGCATTCAGTTATGTGAGGGTTCTACGGAACACAGCAGAACAGTGTAAGCAGTTTGCTGGAATCACAAAAGCACCACTCTTAGAATTGAAAGGAACCTTAGAGAGCATCTAGTCCAACCAGCAATACTATTCCTAATGTTCTGTAACTTCCAGAAGTTAAAGAATTATATGCTTATGATATAGCTTATGTCCTTCCATAATGGGGTCTGCACATAACCTAGAAGCACAACAGAGTACTCAGATTAATGGGTAGAAGTTTTTGCTAATCAGAATTCAAGCCTAACAAAATCTCAAAGGTCTGCTGAGGGTCAGTAGTTAAAGTGCTTTCTGCCAACCCAGGAAATCTTTAAGGGGGACACATTCATCATGACCACAATCTCAGGATGGGAATGGGCGTTACTATAAGAATGTTAACATTGGCACGAGAGGAAGTGAAGGCTTGAGACACTAGTCCTCGGAGGAGCAGGATTTGGGTAGGAAGAAGAGTCTGTCCAATAAGATGAAAGTGAGAGGATGGGGGGGTGGGGGAAGGGTACTGAAAGAGAAGAAGCAGCAGGACAAAAAGCCCGGTGTGTGCAGTTCCTTGTGTCCCCAAAACACAGAGGATGAATCAAAGCCTTTCCGCAGAGGCACTGGATAAACTAGAGCCCGGGGGGAAAGGGAAATGATGAGGAAAACATCCTCAAACTGGAGCTGCAGAGAGGCGACAGGGCCAAGATCCAGGTGGGAAAAGATTCCAGGGCCCAAAGCAAAAAGGAAAATAAATTACCCTTGGACTAGAGGATGAAAGCTAGGAGTAAGGTGTGAGTATGCATGCATCACAAAAGACACAAAAGGAAGTCAGAGAGAAAGAAAGAGTGCCAGTCGGGGAGAGAGAGGGAGACAGAGAGGGAAAAGACAAAGAGAGGGAAAAGCTACACTGAATCATACACATACAGAGAATTAACAGAGAAACAGAAGGGAGAAAAGCCTGTGAGAGAGACTCAGGGATGGAGAGAAGCTGCCTGGAACACAGGCACCTAAAAGGCTGTGTGCTGTACAAATGAATGAAAAGACTTGAACATTTATAACCAGTAGTGCGCCCAAAGGGTAAGAGCAAGCCGCATGACTTAATCTCATTTGTGAATTCTGGACCCTGCTATTGATTCTACCTGGTACGGTCAACAGTTGTGTGCTGAGCTGAGCTAACTAACTGTACAGGCAACAGAGGGGTTCAAGAGGAGCAGCACAAGAGAAGGGCAAGTGGGTGGTCACATAAATCACAGGGACAGGAGCTTTCAGAAGGACCACCCAGCTAGTCACTTGGCACAGTGGGGGGTGGGGTGCGCAGTGAGGATGATGGGGGAGGAGTGTGTGTGTGCGTGGGTGGAGGGGGGGCGGTTAACAATAACAGTCTCCTTCCTGAACAGTCATGGGACTCAGAACAGTATCTACCACAACAGCTACTACTTCCATAGGGAAGAGGAAAGATAATTCAAAAGACTCACCTAAAAAAAGGAAGGAATTAAAACTGACTGAATCAAAGCCAACCAACACTTACAGAGTACTGTGTATGCACCAGGATCTGTGTTAGGTGTTGGAGATACAGAGAAAAACTAAAACAAGGAGTGTGACCTCAAGCTGCTCACAGACTCAAGGCAAGAGACCCACAGGTTCGACGGAGGGCCAGGAAGCGCCAGCATAATCCCCCCAAGAGCAGCAGCACGAAGGCGCACAGAAGAGGAGAGACGCTTACTCTGTGACATTGCCCTGCCACCCTCCCGCCCTGCCAGCGAGACTAGGGTGGGTCGGCTAATGTCTGAGAGTAGGAAGTCAGTGACTAATTCTACAGGAATAATTCTGCGAGTTATCATGACAAGCAATAATGGATACCACTGTCTTCATAACTTTACAAGAAGAGAAAGCCTGCGATTGTGCAAGTGAGTGACAGCAATTCTTCACTTATCTCAACTACTGGGATTTCTAATTAATTTGGTTTACTATTTAAGTGTCAATTTTTAACCCAATTTTGACAGCAGTCTTTCTAAACACTTTGTCTTTTTATGGAAAGTAAGAGCAGCCTATTTTAAAGATATATACTCTACATGGATATCTGTTCTATGTATAAGACCATACAGCTAGAAATGATTTTCCCATTGGGGCCTGAGAAAAAGCAAAAATACCCCTCTTCTCTCTACAGCTATTGTTTAGGATCCTTCTCCCTCTGCACACTGTACTGTTACCTGGAATTATTTCTTGCCTGACAACCTCAGTGCCAACTGCTAGAACTGTGCATAAAAGAAGAATAAACAGGCTCACAGGGAGGGTGGAGGTGTTTTCCCATTAGTAAAGATGATCAATCTGACTGCATTAACCCTATTGTTGTTGTTCTGAAATATTTTGGCTTATCTCCCAGTTCTTAACTGCATTCTGGACAGCTGAGATGGCCAGAACAACAGCTCTGGATATTATACTACACTATCCATTTATCACTTTAAAGTATGACACAGTAGCTTGATTTTTCCATTGCAAGAAATGTGGACACTGTACAAATATCCTCTTCTCCAAAGAAATGGAAGTACTACTAACAAGGAGAAACAGACTGCTCTTAGGTAAGTGATAATTTAGGAACAGCAATTCACTATGTCACCATGGTTTGTTCATGTTTTTGTAACAGTTATCAAACGGCATTTCTCTCAAATATAAATATGGTGAACCAATGAGAGATATTGTTCAAGAAAAAAATCCAAGACAAGTCAAGCTTAATGGATGACTTAGACTAAGTTAGATAGATGCGTGGAGAACTATCATAGCAGCATTATCATGAGGGGTAGTAAGAACAAAGGAATATAGCCAATTCATCCCTGGCAATTCTGGAATTCTCTCAAGCCTCACAACAGCAGTATCAGAGTAAGGATGACTTGATGAAGACTTATCTAAAGTTCAGCATCCCAACTGTGCCTCTTTATTAAAACAATTGTTGTTAGGTTTCTACACATACCCAGGTCTAAACAAGCTCTACTTAAACGGATTATCAAAAAGACAGAAACAATATGCTGTTAAGACTGTTAATCCCACATTTAGATTTAGTTTTGATCTGACCTACCTACTTTTCATAGGACTATGTTAACATGCAATCGACGCACTTTTAAACCATCACCACTTCATCATGCAATGACCAAGACGAAAACCAATTCCATCTGTACTTCTGTGTTCTCACAACTTAGACACTATTCTCACGGCTTGTCAAAACCACACTTGAAAACTGTCAATGCTGGTAACTTAAAGAAGTTGTACCTGTGCTCTCAGGTTAACGTATAGATCTTGTCTACTGTTACACGGAGAAAGAACGCACTGAAGTTCATCAGCAAAGTAAGTGGAGAGGAGACACCTGGCAAGTCATACTGAAGTTAGAGAACATTAATGGCAAAAACCACGGCTGCTAACGTTAACAAGTCACAACGGTGCCAGGCACTGCTCTAGATGCTTTTGATGTTTGACTTCATTTAATGATCATATTTACCCGATGAGGGAGGTGCTATTCTTAGCCTATTTTACAGACAAGGAAACTGAGGGGCAGAGAGCTGAAGGTCACATGGCCAAAAGGTGACACTAGTCAAGATATCCTATTTCCAGGGTCTAACCTCTGAGTCATTAATGTTAAAACTCTCATTTTATAAATAAGGCGATAGATATAAAGTATGCTTATAAAAGAAAAAGTATTTATAGCTTTAAGAAAACCGTTTTTATTATTGTAAAAATAAGTAAGTTATTTTCCGCATAGGGCATGGTAACACTGAAACCTTGATATAACCCTGCCAACAGGGTCCAAATTGTGTGAATTCTGGCAGTAAACAGCAGAGATGGAATCTGACAGTTTGATCTCATTCTCAATTCAGTGAGTTACAATGAGGCACCATTTTATTCTTTTAGTGGAGAACTTAGCAGCTCTATGAAATACATAAACACCCCTCACATCTAGATTCTGGGAAGTCTTTCTGGGCAGCTGAGAATATAAAGTCTACATTATTAAAAAAAACAGTCCTACCCCCAAGACAAGATCTGCTAATGAGACTTGATGTATGTTATAATTCTCTCCTTAAATCCTTATTACACATGACACAAAGATTAAAGGATAAGCAAAATTGGCGCATCATTTTATCCTGTGACTACCAGTACATTTTTGTGGTAGCATGAAGGGCTGTTCCCCTATTTCTCCCTTTTCACCCTGAATGAAAGTCAGGTGGCACAGAAGTACAGGACATGAGCTTTGGAGACAGAATGCATCTAGGTCTAGATCCCGGCTCCCTCCTCTCCTTGTTTCTGGCTGTTCAGCACCAGGCAGGCTCCTTACCTTTTCTAAGCTGCAGTTTCGTCATCTGGAGAGTGGGAGGCACCCCTACTTCAAAGGCTGATTGTGAGTACTGAGTGAGACAGTGCACACAAAGAGCTAAGCAAAGTGTCTGCTACATGATTCAACAGCAACAAGTGGAGAAGACAGCAAAGGACGTCAATCATGTCAGAAGAAGGCGATGGAAGACTTATGAGGTATGTACTGACCCAGGATATTTTCTTTCTTTTACATGGTATTTAATATAAATGGTGAACATGAAAGAAACTATTACAAATAATGACAAATCACATTTCCCTTATTAAACAATCTCTCTTTAGAAAGAAAGGCCTAGCAGGGGAAAGAATGCTAAAAAGTTTATCCAGAATTTCTATGAAATCTAAAATCTGCAATCAGAAAAAAGAAGAGTAAAAACAAGCTAAAATACCCACCATGGATCAAATGCTGGTTGTCTTTTTGAGTGATTAGTTCCAGAACTGCTTTCTGATGGTAGGGAAGAAACTCTGGTTGACACATTGTTTTCATGGAAAGAATTATCTGGACGTGGAGATGGCACTGAATAAAGACAAAGTAAGCCACTGATATACTCTTTTGGTTAAAGCAGTTCTCATGTTGTTCTATTGCACTTTCTCTCACACAAACAAAATAAACTAACAAAAAGATAAGTCAAAATCCTTATTTGCCCTTCATATAACTCGTACATTTTCTGAGGCTGCAGGCATTCCAGGGAGCATTCCCCCCACCCCCAACTGCTTATGACAGTAACTTGCAAGGGTCAATTAACACCAGGCAATATATATTCAAGGCATAAATTGATGTGTCAGCTGATAAACTGGAGAACATCGTAGGAGATTTAAAAGTATGAATATGATCCCCATCTCCCTGTTTTGACATTCTTTTAAGTTGAGGCTTTCTTACATTATAGACCCAACTACGTAAAATCTATTCTTAGTGTGAAGGTATTCTTAACAGTATGTGTACTGGAATACACGAACTACAGTTTAAGCCTTGCCACTTGGGAGGTGGCATCAATTTTATATTTTTTTAAACTCAATTCCAAAGAAATTCGGTTATTTGTACAAAAATACTATTTTTCTCTAAGTTTTCAATCCAGGAAACAAAAAGACAAACCACAATGTATGTGAGTAAATACTTTTCTGCTTTTCTTTGGGGGGTGGGTGGGTATTATCTTTTTCTATCAATTTCTAAGCTTGGTCATAAATGAAAATATATTGCAAATTTCATCACAAAAGGAATATACAGGCTGTATATAAAGACAAATTACACCATATTACTTGACTCTTGGCCAGCAGGACTGAAAATGGGAAATATACTAAAAAATCTGTCATTTCAATGATACCACTAAATCTTCATCTAGTTAGATTTAGTAGCATGATTGAAATGAGCGATGTCTCCAAATGTTTCACCTAGTTAAATCTTTTCCTTCTACTTCTGGACTTTCTAAAATAAAGATGTTCTACCTGCCAAACAGTGAAGTCGATTATGAGGGGCTTTGCTGATAGTAACCAAGTTAATTCACTTGCAATAAAAATAAAACTGTGTTTCTAGAGGTCAAGGACTAATTAATTAATTGAAAATTTAGTTAACATTTTAATATTAAAGTATACTCTCCAGACATCTATAGAAATAATACGTGTATGATCCACTTTGGAAGTAAAACTTACAGTGAGAGAAGAAAATACTTTTGTTTATATGTACACTACAATATTTTGCTTAATTAACTTTTAAAAAACTTTTTTATTTATTTTTGGCTGTGTTGGGTCTTCGTTGCTGTACGGGGGCTTTCTCTATTGTGGTGAATGGGGGCTACTCTTCGTTGCGGTGCGCGGGCTTCTCATTGGGTGGCTTCTCTTGTTGTGGAGCACGGGCTCTAGGCACGCGGGCTTCAGTAGCTGCAGCATGTGGGCTCAGTGGCTGCGGCACGCAGGCCCTAGAGCGCACGGGCTTCAGTAGTTGTGGTGCACGGGCTCAGTAGTTGTGGCTCGCGGGCTCTAGAGCGCAGGCTCAGTAGTTGTGGCACACGGGCTTAGTTGATCCGCGGCATGTGGGATCTTCGTGGACCAGGGCTCGAACCTGTGTCCCCTGCACTGGCAGGCGGATTCTTAACCACTGCGCCACCAGGGAAGTCACGTGTTTAATTAGCTTTAATCTGAATTAAAATTTTAGTCCCATAAGGTTCTAAAGTAACCATGGCATCAGAAAAAAGAATAATAAATGCATCAAAAGGCATATTCAATGCCTTATACTTTTCTCAAAGGTTGGCCTAGGAGGGAACAGAGTAGTCTAATCATTCAATATACATTAGGTCCTGCATAACAATTGTATGCATTTATTTAGCTCAGGTTCCTAGTTAAAATGACCAAGCAGTTGTCCGTGTTAGCCCCCAGTTCCTGCCCTTTGCTGCTGTCCTCCCAGATCAACAGAGTAACGAGAAGCTGGGCAATGTGGATGTGGCAGCTGTAGAAGGTCGTGGTGAGCCCTGAAGGAGGCTTTGAGAAGCTGAGCCTCACGGACTCAGGAGGCTTGCTGAGTGGGCTTACTGCCAGCCTCACCACTAGGGGCTGGGGATTCCTGGGGGCTCCCACTCTATTACTACCTAGCTCCTTAAAGGTGATACCTTTCTCTCTCAATCTCTCCTAAATCCATTCAGCCACTGAAACATCTGTTATAGTTGTCAAACATCAAAGCACATTTTTAAGGTCATGCAAGTACACTTGAAGATTTTCTTTCATCCAATCAACTAATATTTATGAAATTGCCAGGCAGTGTGCTAGTCAATGAGGGTAAAATAGGAAAAGGTAAAGGGCCTTGTAACCTTGCGAGAGAGAAATGCAAACAAAGAATCAGTACCATGTGGTGGGTGTCATGTTAGGGACAGAGGGCCATGGGCGGAACAAAAGAGGAAACACTTCACTTCACCTAGGTGGGCAGGGAAGCCATCACACTGCAGAGGACCTCAAAGCAGAATCTCAAAAGGGACAGAAACAAGTTGCCCAAGCAGGGGGAGTACTGCATTCAGGTCAGAGGAGGGCACGGCCTGTGTGAGTCCCATAGGCTGGGCACCAGAGTGGAGCAGGAGGAGCTGGAGAGGATAGCAAGGGCCAGGGCACAGAAAGTCTAGAATGCCATCTTAGGGAACTCAGATTTTGTCCTGATGCCAATGGGAAGTCGCCAGAGGACTCTCAGCAGATGAGAGATAGAGGACTGGGGCTGGGGTGGAGGCAATGGATTGCCCTGTTATATTTTTTTCCCTGTAGCACTTATTATCTTTTTCTGCTCTATGTAATTATTACATTTAGTGTTGCTCTCTCCTCATGAGAATGTGAGCTCTGTGAGGGTGGAGACCTTTGGCTGTCTTGTTCACTGACGTTCTAAATTAGAAGTGTCAGACATACAAGTGACATTGATAAATATTTTATGACTTGGGACTTCCCCGGTGGTACAGTGGTTAAGAATCTGCCTTCCAATGCAGGGGACGCAGGTTCGATTCCTGGTCGGGGAGCTAAGATCCCACATGCCACAGGGCAACTAAGCCTGCGCGCGGCAACTACAGAGTCCACGCGCTCTGGAGCCTGCGCGCAACAACTAGAGAGAAGCCCCCGTGACGCAGTGAAGAGCCTGCGTGCTGCAAAGAAAGATCCCGCGTTCCACAACTAAGACCTGACGCAGCCAAAAATAAATAAATTTAAAAATATATATGTTACGACTCAATCGAATGAAGGAGCTGGGTTTACCTCGGTAGAAGCTGCCAACTCTCCTCGGAACAGGATCATTGTACAGGTGTCTGTTTTCTTTGGGGACAGTGCCATCATCAGAGTGGGGGTCATGATATGCTCCACCCTGAGATAAAAAATAGGTTTATAAAAAGTAAACAACAGAGAGATAACGAGGTAGCCTGTGAACGTAGAACGGTGCCTAATTGATCTATAATTTACTCTGGGATCTATTTAAGAGAAAACTCAGAATTATGGCATGAGGAAAACTGCTTACTTTATAAGCCAGTTCGAATTATCTGTGGGAGATTGGGTAGGAATAAATCTTAAAAGCTAGACTGTAATGATGTTGAGTGACCAATCTTTACAGACATGTTCTATTGTAAAAGGTAGCAGCTCTAGAAAGTTCAGACCTCAGACTTCTGCCGTGCATGGAATGAAGAGGTGCCTTCTCTGGAGGACTCCTTAACGGAAGATCGCGCCACAGTCATCTCTGGAGGGAGTTGCTCTCCGGGCTGGAAGTCAAATTTCAAAGGATTTATGAGTGTCCTGTTCCTAGGGATGAAAATCACCTAAATCGCCATGGGTTTCATTTGGTATAACCGGTACCTTAACTGGCTAAAATTAAAAATGTGAATTGGTTAAAACACAAATTGTCCTATAAAAGAGTGAATCATCTGATGAATGTAAAATAAGTCAAACAAATGTCACACAGATGGAAAGTGAAATTCTCATTAAAGTTAATGCAAGCAGGGAATGAATTACTCTGAAAATAGTTCAATTAATTATTAAAAATAAAGAAAATTATCTTCCTAATATCTAGAAAGTCATGGTCTGAGCAGCACTCAATTAGAATAGAGTTAGAGATTCTGTTAGTTAATCCAAAATTTCTCTAGCAGATTTTAGGCTGAGTTCTCAAAAAAGAACTACAGATGCAAAATTATTTTTCCTGAAGGACTTACATGGCAGATTAAGATGAAAACAAACATTCTTTGGATATATCAAGGAATTGAATCGGTACCCTTAATAATTTCTGCCTTAAAAACTCCCTAACTACTGTAGTTTTTGTACTTAAGTTCTCTTCTTAATCTTCTCTAGGATAACAGTACTTATACTTCATGTATTTTCTTAATAATCACGGCAGCACTCATCTCCGGAGACACTACCTATTCCTCTCAAGGAAGTGAGTCACAAGCTAAAAGCAGCCTTGATCCACAGTGGTGTTCATTGAGGGGAAAAGTAGCATTTTCTACCCTCAGAAAAAAAAGATTAAGGTATAAAATTACCAAACCATTCAGAGGAGATAGCTGAATTGCACATCTGTATATTATGCACAGAAAGAGTATTATTTTGAGCCTTACATGGTATGTCAAAAACAGTTTATTTGAAATTTAAAATATGATTTTCTCTTTCTTCCCCTCACTCCCCAAATGTACTACGAAAGGATTCTGGGCAGGAAATTATCCAATGTAGCCTTTCTTCTTTCTACTTTGTGACAAGATCTCATTTGAATTTTATCACCTGCATTGTTTACAAAGACCTCTACATCTAACATAAACTCTAAGCGACAGAGCCAGTCCAGTCCCCTTGCTCTTGAAGGTGCCTACAGTACTTTGCAAGAGAGTGATTCCCATCATTATTCACAGCTTCAGTTACTTTTCAAGCCATCTGCCATCTTTGTGCCTTTAAACTTGTACTTTCTTGCAGCTTGGCACTGCATTTCCTGAACTGGACTTAAAATTCAGTAACAGTTGGATCTGTGTTTAGCCGACAGTTATTGTTTTATAATTAGCTTATTTCCACCATGTTCATGAAGCCTTTTCTCTAGCACTCTCAGAGAGCCAGTCCATTTGTCCATTTTCCAAGGTATAGTTTGTTTTTTTTTTAACTTCTTCTCTATTTACACTATGCTTAATGCTAACACATTTTACTGGCTTTGACCTCCATGTAACATCTATGTGTAGCTACCAGACTCTAGAGATCTTTCTAGGCCCTAAATGATCCCTTCTCTCTAGAGGGGCTCCTCCGACGACTGCTCTGACTCCAATCATGACACCTCCTACCCCTCCTCTCACCTGGGCCCCAGACAGTCTTTCCAACCTCGTGGAGAACATCTCTGCATAGGGGCCCAGGGTCACGCTTCAACCTCAATATGTCAGCATGACATGATGCAAAAAGCTCTGGCCTAGGGACCTGGACATTGCCTCAAGATCCCAGCTCCACCCTGAACTAGCTGGGTAAACTTGGGGAATCCACCCAACCTCTCAGAGCCTCAGCATCCCAGCTCCACCCTGAACTAGCTGGGCAAACTTGGGCAATCCACCCAACCGCTCAGAGCCTCAGCATGCTCATCTGTGCAATGGAGGGGTTGAATGTGGTGACTTCAAGTCCTCTCTTCTACTCTGAAAAGGAGCTCCTAGAAGAGAAACCTTGAAGGCTTCCTCTTTTCTATATTCAATCCTTCAATTCACAAGTCCCGTTTCTACTTCTGAGAGGTCTTTAGACCCACTCTTCCTCTGTCTTCCCACTGGCACTGACTTAGTCCAGAACATATTCTCCTCACCCCATGCTTGGATTATTGCAAAAGCCACTCTAAATCTTGCATTTTTTCACTCCAGCCACGTGGCCCAAGTTGCAATCCCACAACTCACCATGCGACTTAATGTCTCAATTATCCTCCTTAACTTCCAGATATCCTTTTTGGCGCTCCCTCGAGCCTCTTTCCTGATGTCCACTCTACTTTCTTCCACTGGTGAAACCCCCAACATCTCAGAAGTTTCTGCTCATATACCACCCCTGCCCCCTGGGGGCCTCCTACAATCCCCCGCTGGGACTGTGCCACTCCCCTCTGTCCCTGTTCCCCTCTGCCCCTGCGGTGCACACAGCTCTAGCACAGTGTGGGCATGCAGCCTTACAGTATTATTACTACCTATCTATTGGCAAGTGTCATCCCACCACCTCCAGCCCATACATTCTAAGAGGACGGGGACCACATCTTTTCCATCAGAGCCTATCACTGTGCCTAGCTCAGTAAATGCCTGAATACGTCTTCATCCTTTAGCCACAAAACCTCTCTCCACATCTGAGCTCTAAGCAAGACCTTCAGTTGCTCCTAAAGCCATTTCTGATTGCTGCTGCCCACAGTGATCTCTCCCTGTCCTCAAGTACTTTTTATAGCCAGTGCCACAGAAATTTAGTTCTTAATTATTTCATTTTTATCATGTATAATTTAATCTTCCTTGAGAGAAGATAAATTTCTCAAGAGCAAGAACCCTGTCTCAGACTCTTTTGAGTGCCCCAGAAAACCCAGGATAGAGAAGGTATTCGGTGTCTAAAGAACAGCCCCCATCATCCCAGAAGCAGTAGCAACAACTAAGACATTTACTCTGTGCCCGGCATAGGGCACACAGTGCTTTTATACACCATGTTTAATCCTCACAACAACACTCAGACGACGAGTCAAGGCACAGAAAGATTATATCACTTTCCCAAATTTACAGAGTTCGAAGCACACTGCAGGACTGGCTGCCTGGCTTTCCAGCTCAAGATCTTAGCTGCTTTGCTACACCAACTGCTCAGCTATTGACAGTCTCCCCCTCCCCAGCACTCATCTTGCTAAGCTTCCCACTGCACAGTCCATCTTATTTTCTGGAGCTCTGACACACGCTGATGAACCAATTTTTGTATCCTCTAAAAGGAGAGTACTTTTCCTACATGACACTCTTTTCTTCTTCTAACACTGTTTTTTCTCCACCTTCATTTCTTTGATGCAGGTGAATGTTTTATATCACGAAAATATAATTTTAAAAATATGTGTTCTGTTATAAGAATGCTGCTTCTTTTAAACAGGTTAGTGTCAGTTCTAGAGTCTGAAGATCAATAAGACAGAAGGAGCATTATGCTAAAAACATTGCCTTGAGATTTAAAAACAACCCAAAAGACTGAAAATTAGCATTTATCCTGGCCTGAAGTTATATTTACCTGTAGTTCTGGATAAATTAAAAACTTTTCAATTCAGTTAAGATATCGAGTAAGGTATTAGCAAAAGGGTTTGATTTAAGCAAACGTGGTTTGGAGAGATTAGAGAAAATCCCCATGAATTCACACTGAATTTTGAGAAAATTAAAAACTAACCCATATAGCTGATGAATTCTGTAATAAATCAAACTAGGATTCTCTAATACAAATCAAAACTACAATTAGGTACCACTTCATGCTGGTCAGAATGGCCATCAATAAAAAGCCAACAAATAACAAATGCTGGAGAGGGTATGGAGAAAAGGGAACCCTCCTACACTGTTACTGAGAATGTAAGTTGGTGCAGCGACTGTGGAAAACAGTATGGAGGTTCCTCAAAAAACTAAAAATAGAATTACCATATGATCCAGCAATCCCACTCCTGGGCATGTATCTGGACAAAACTATAATTCAAAAAGATACATGCACCCCTATGTTCACAGCAGCACTATTCACAATAGCCAAGACATGGAAACAACCTAAATGTCTATCAACAGATGAATGGATAAAGAAGATGTGGTACATATATACAGTGGAGTACTACTCAGCCAAAAAAAAAGAATGAAATAATGCCATTTGCAGCAACATGGATGAAACCAGAGAGTATCATATTAAGTGAAGTAAGTCAGAAGGAGAAAGACAAATACCATATGATATCAGTTACATGTGGAATCTAAAATATGACACAAATGAACCTATCTATGAAACAGAAACAAAGTCAGGGACGTAGAGGACAGACTGGTGGTTGCCAAGGGGGAGGGAGGTGAGAGAGGGTTGGATTGCGAGTTTGGGATTAGCAGATGCAAACTGGTATATACAGAATGGATAAACAACAAGGTCCTACTGTACAGCACAGGGAACTATATTCAATATCCTGTGATAAACCATAATGGAAAAGAATATGAAAAAGAATGTATATATATGTATAAGTGAGTCGCTTTGCTGTACAGCAATAATTAACACATTGTAATTCAACTATACTTCAATAAAAAATAAATGAAAAAAAAATAGGACAAAATATGAACAAAATATGCCAGAAAGGAACATTTAAGAAAGGAAACAGATTTTGGAAAACAAGCTTTCTGCGTTGAGTACTCAACAATTAGCTTAAATAACTAAAAAAAAAATTTTTAACGGATTAGTCCTTCAAATATTGCTTCCTTAAATGTGTCCTATCAAGAAAGTATGACCTCCTGCAGTAGGGACAACTGCACACTGACCCCACATCCCCGCACCACCTTCCCACGATGAGCCGACAGATCTGGTCAAGGTCCTAAGTTGTACCTGAGGTGATAAGAGCTGCAGGCTGTTGGCTCTGGCCGCCATCCCTTGCCCCACGCTCAAGCTTCCGTCCAAGCCTTTGGCTCTCACTTTGTCCCGGGTCACGTACATGGAATGCCTGTGTGGACGCTGCTGGGAGGAGAAGGGGCTGGTGTAGCCAAGTCCATACGAAAAGGATTCATGAGGCGCAGACAGCGAATGGGAATGGCTGCTGTCCATGTGTTCGGGCAGCTTCAACTCCTCCATCGTCTTAGAATGCCTGGTTGTGGTTCGGCGTGAGTCAAGAGTGCCCTCACTTCGGTTATTTCTCCCCGAGGGGCTGAGCAAAGTTCTTGTGTCGCTGTGCCTGGTGAGGGTTGGGCTGGTGGGAGAGTTCAAGTCCAAACAGCTGGATGGGAAGTACCTACTGGTAC
Organism: Physeter macrocephalus; assembly: GCF_002837175.3. Classification (NCBI taxonomy): domain Eukaryota; kingdom Metazoa; phylum Chordata; class Mammalia; order Artiodactyla; family Physeteridae; genus Physeter; species Physeter macrocephalus. The sequence goes on along the minus strand of NC_041234.1, from coordinate 2,947,782 downwards.
TGGACTCTGCGATCTGGGCCCTGGCTTCGGAAAGGTTGCTCACAGACTTGGAGTCACTCAATGCCCCATGGCTTTTGGCCTTGGTCCTATAGGAAGGACTCCTAGAGGACTGGGGAATGGTGTCGATGTAGCTATGCCGACTCTGCTTCTCACTGGGCTGCAGCGTCCCGGCTTTGCTCTGAGAACTTTCCATAAATGAGTGCCGGTTCTGCTGAGATCTGCTGCTTGACTTGAGGTACTTCGTGCCCGGGCCTTCCGAAGGCTTTGGGTCAATATTAAAATCAAACTCTGTCTTTGATTTGGCTTCTTTTGGGCTGAGAAGGTGTGGTATGTTGTTGTTGGTCAGATCTTTGCTGGTAGACCCAGGCTGGCTGCCCGCTTGGTAGGTTTTGGTGTGGATGGGACTAAGAGTAGCTCCAGCAAGGTTTCCGTTCAGGAAGCTTTCATTGGCAGGAAGACCTTCGTCAGCCCGGGGCAGACCCACACCTAGGTTCTGGATGTCCTTGCTGTTAGATCTGTGATGAGACTGCAAAGCCGCACTTTTGCTGGCTTGGTTTCTATGTCAAAAACGAAAGAAGTACATCAGTTTCCCTCAAGGGCAGATGCACAAAAAGTATCATTAAAACAAAAAAGAACAAATACCTAAAACACTGCAAAGACTAAAACCAGTAACTCTCTCAAATATGTGACTATAAATAACATGTAAGCTATCAATAAGAAGTGACAAAAAAAAATAAAAATTAAAAATTAAAAAAAAAAAAAAAAAAGAAGTAAGTTGCTTAGATCAAGTCACTCTGCCACAAAGCACTGGTCCTGATGAAGTGCTTTGGCATTCTTAAATGCTCAGCTAACTTACTGCCAACACAGCTTCTAACTGATAATCTGGGCAAACATGCTTTTGCTATGTTGGTGCTCACATGGGTGTGTGCTATAGAAAGCCTGCAAAGAAGAAGAGGGCTGAGCTACAGGCAAACTCTTTATAACTCTTTGTCTGCTTGAACATCAGAAGGAGACATTTAGACTTGCAGATCACTGTGTTCCTTGAACTTCGTTTTTATTCGTAAAACTCACAGCCTGCCTCAGAGATACACACTCACAGCACATACACACCAGCACCAGTGTCTCTTTTGTCTTTAGCCTGTATAATCAACGAATGAGAATTCTACCAAGGTAGTCAAGAAAAGAAAATGATACTCTGAAAAGAAGTGTGAACTGCCTAGCGAGGTTTGTTGGAAAACATGATGATCAACGTTTATGTATTAGAGAAGCAGCAATACCCGGGGCGTGTCAGGGTCAGATACCTCCCGTACACTAAACAGAAGCATGTCTCTAACTGGATCACGGGGATCTAAACAGGTAACTTCTCTCCAAAAGACACAATTTATTCTCTTCTTCATTTCACACTTCATTATTCCAAATGGGCTGAGGCTTCATCTGGACTGAAATCTTTAGGACTGAAAGCTTCATTTCCTACTTGGTTTAAAATACAAAATATAAATGCTGAGAAAAACCCTGTCCTCTATTTGAAAGCCGAAGCTGACATCGCAGCAAGGTCAGTTTGTTCTACTGTAACTATTTAAAGGACCAAATTGTGGTTTGAGATAGGTAAGAATGCTTTTAAATGAACAATAACTTACACAATTCCCTTTTTACTATGCATTCCAAAAAATTTGCTGCATATACTGCTATTGCTAAAGACGGTTTGATCTGGGAGAGTTTTGTTCCCATTGCACACTAATTAGAGGAAAAGTCACATTTTTTTCCCCTGTAGAGTGTTAATCTGTGAAACTATGCCTTCCTGTTTTCTCTCTGAGAATCCACTCGTTCAGGCATCAAAGGCAAGGGCTCTCATCCTTTCCTCCTACCTTTCAGAGGAGTGTTAAAAAGTATCTGATATCAAGCATGCCTGTAATAGTGTGGAAAGCCTCATCTCCAAAACGCACGTACTAATATCTCTCCCAATCGGGTCACAAAAATTGCAACATTAAATAAGGTCACTTAAATATGAGCTAACTGACAGGATCAGAGGCCATGGATACTGGCAACTGATTTGTGTTTTCTTCTGTCTTCTTCCATGACCGTATCTACTGCCTCATCTTGATTTACAAGCAAAACCTAGAAAACCTACAAAACTCAGTGTTTTATGGTTTATCCAGGAATAATACAGAAAATATTGCTGTTAATTTGGGTGAAGAAAATCAATTTTGTATAGTTTATTTCAACCTAAATAAAATGTGAATTTTGTTTAAAAAAGAAAAATATGAGCTAAGTAAATGGCAGACCCCAGACCCGGAAAGAAATTACAAAGAAAGGAAAGTTTCACTTTCTGTTAAATGATGTTAACAGAGTCTATCTCCAGATCTATAGAGGACAGTCCTAATGTCAGGTTTTAAACCATTAGGGTTGTTTGTCAACTTACATCTTGGTAACTAAAATATCTCAGCAACTTCTCAAAAAACCCAAATGATGATACGACAGTCTCACCCATAAATAGATCTAAGTGTGTTGGTCATTCCCCACGTGCCCAACCCCCAATCCATTCTCCATTCCTCTCTGCCCCAACCTGGGTCTGGGGAACCCAACACTGCAGAGTGTCACCCAGCCTCCCTTGTCACCTAACTCCCAGTTGGGCTTAGCAGTGCAAGGGGCTGGGGGCTGTCTCCCCCGGCAGTGGCTCCCTGACTCAGATCATAGCTGTGCCTCTAGATTACAGCTCCCACAGGGTGGTTTCCCCTGCCTGGCTCCCCTGGACTCTCACAACCCTATTTCTTCCTCTTTCTCCTTCAGGCCTAGAGAGGGTAATCGCAGAGATAACTCAGGCAGATGTTGTGAAATGTCCAAAGCTCCAAAGAGGACATCCAGAAAAGGGCAGAGAAGAGTGAAGATAGCTGCTAGAGCTTTTGAAACTCTTGGAAACACTGCTCTCAATGTGGAGCACAAACCTACGTATGTTAGGAAGAACATGTTCATAGTAACATAAGATATAATTTCTAATGTGAAAAGAGAGGCTATAAAGTTAAGGTGGAAACATTTGTCACAGAGTTAGGTTTCCCATAAATGTACAAAGTGCCTAAACCGCTATTCTGAAAGTTTCTGTCTCGGTATTAATCTGAAGCCACTGAGCTCTGCACACAACTCCTACATAGAAAGGGCATCATATTGTCTTCAAATTGGAGCTCTGCCAAAGCACAATAAAAAACTGCTTTGGAAATTCCATAGATCTCTTTGACACACAACTGTAAGGAATCTGTGTTAAACTGCCAACCACTTAAGAGGATTTTATATATAAACCCTTCTTAAATGGTTGGCAGGATGGATAGATAAGATGGTTAATTTCTAGTTAAAATAACTTTTCAAACCAAACATCAAAGACGCAAAACTACACTTTTATGGGGAAGACTGGCGAAGCAGGACTGCTGAGAGGGCAGTGTGGGGCAGGATGAAGCACCATCCCACCATGTCCAAGGTGAACAGAACCTCAGGAGAGTCTGAAGGAGACTTAGGCAAGGGCTAGGTAATACGGAGTCCACTGCCTCTCCTACAGAGACATGAACGTGGAAGACAGAAGACAGGGTGTGTGAGGATATGTGTATGAGGATACTGGTGTGTCTCAGGGACAAGGCAGGGCACCAACACGATATGGTGCCCTGAACATCTCTACAATGGTGCTAGGAAGTCCAACGGAGCCATGGTTTGTGCGGAATTAGTGTCCCCAACAAGAGCTTCCATGGAGGAAATATGGACCATAGGCAAGCGTGGAGCAGAAATGTTTCCAGATACGTGTAAACTGAGCTAATGGTTTCTTTCCCAGAGAAACCAGTTAGGACTGTTTCTTTAATATATTTAATACAGTGTCAAGACCTGAACACAAATTCTTCCAGAGATTTTTATTTACTTATAATTTTTATTCTCATCTGCCTCAAAGGGGGATTTTGTAGGACTCCTCAAAAACCCATATGAACCGTATCCTCATGGCCACACACATCCTCCTTGACAGATCCCTGAAGAGGGTTCCCAAGGAGAGCCATGGACCCCCATGGGGATTTCTCCCAAGTGAGTCATTACAGGATGAATACACAGGCCTCCTTTTATGGTATGGTTATACCACCAATCACTACAGCACAAATCAAAAATTTATCATCAGTCTACTGAACTTTCTATCAAGATCCTTTTTCTTTGCAAATGTAAACTAGAGGAGTCAAGTGACAATCAAGGTAGAAGGGAGACAAGAGCACCTGAACTGGGAGTGACCCCAGATAAGACACAGACATAATGTGAACCTCCTAAACTCAAAGGAGCAACTGAAAGATGAATACTGGTCCTTGCCTTAATGCACCGATCTCATGGAAAATGACAACAAAGTGAACACAAACTTGGTGAAACAGAATTTGAATCTGCTCCCGGGCCTCCTTGCAAACAAACAGGTAAGAATGTTTTATAAGATGTGAGGGAAACAATGACCAAACCACTCACTTTAAATAGGGAACAGCTCTAAAACACAATCACACCATCGCAGTTAAACAGAGAAAATACAGGGTAAATGGTTATTGCTTATTTATAGATGCACTCACAGATCTAAAAAGTACCAGGTCTTAAGCTTTCAAAATTCCAATTGGTTAAAAATAATTGTTCTATGTGGAGAGAAAGGGGGGACATGGGAAAAAACTTATATAAGGAAAGCTTCATATTAAGAATTATTGTTTTCGACTTCTCTTCTAATAGTAGATAAGAGAAACTATTTCCTATCTTCCATAATTTAAGCAACGCTGGATGACAAGACCAGCTTCTTGGAAGAGGAAGGAAGACAAGGAGAGGAAGGACACTGCCCCTGAAAATGCAGCCAACAGAATTAAGGAACGTCACTTTTGGAGAGAGAACCTGATTGCAGGGTCCAACTCCTTGCGCCCCTCCTTGCCCGCCCCCCCGGAAACAGATGTTTTTCTTAAAGATTATGCTGAAAATTACATTAGAAAGCATCCATTTTAATCACTATCTACCAAACTAACTTTACTATTTCTATATTTGTATTATTTCTATATTTGTATTCTTATGAAAAACTAATTTCTCAACTCAATGATTAAAAGAGCACCAAAAACACAAGCCCCTGCTATGGAGCCAGAACTACTTGGTTCAGTTGCAAAGGCTGTCCTAGGTGCCTTCCCACCCACCTGTGTTTGGCATCTTCCGCTCCCTTCGGGAATATCCCTTTGCCCTCACCCATCCTTCTTCCTCCAGGAATCACCCCTGGGTCCCATGTACACAGGATCTTCTAGCTCATGAGGCCAGAAACCCCCTCAGTTGCTAACCCATGCTACCTTTCCCAGGGAATGCACAGGTTTCCCTTGGAAAATCTTGTAAAAGATAGGAAAGTCTTTATGACCCACACAACTCTTTAATTTTGGTTCTGAATCATGCAATAAGCATAAGAAAGATATTTTTGAATAAGGAGGGCTTTCCTTCTTTTCTCTAATTGCATCATTTAGGCAGCCACCTCCTCCACCTACTTGTAAGACCAATACTGCATCTGTATTTCCTTAAAAGGGAATATTTACCTATTAGACAAAGTGCTGCTTTCCACGTGGTAAGGTTTTCTTTTTGCTGACCTTGAAGGGGAGCGATCCAAAAGTCTCTGGGTTTGGAATGTAGGGTGATTCAAACACTGTTCTGTCAAGTATCTGTCAGCTGGGTCCAACTTCAGTAAATTCTTAGGAAATAAAGTTAGGATTGGAAAGAACATCACAAAGTCAAATTTAAATTGTAATAAAAACCATACTTCTTTTCCTTATAAAAGAAATGCATGGTCATTGCAGAATATCTAGCAAACACAGTTTAGTCCAAAACAAATTTTTTTAAAGGACTATCTAAATCACCCATAACCTTACCATTGCTGTCCTCTGGGAATATGCCCTCCCAGCCCTTTAAAAAATATCATGCATATATTTTTTCTTTTATAAAATCTGGCTTATATTATACACATAAGTTCTGTATACTGCACTTTTCACTTACTAATCAAAAACATTTTTTACAACATAATTTAAACATCTAAAATATATTTTTATTTTATTTTTGGACGCACCATGCAGCTTGTGGGATCTTAGTTCTCTGACCAGGGATCGAACCCGAGCCCTCGGCAGTGAAAGCGCGGAGTCCTAACCACTAGACTGCCAGGGAATTCCCTAAAATATATTTTTAAATAAGTATATATTCATATCAAAGAATATACATTCTTCATCTTTTTCTTGTCCTCCTCTCAGGAGGCAGCCCATGGTACCAGCATCTTGCGAATCCTTCCACAGGTACTTTGTACATATCTCTATCTGCTCCTTTTATTTTATCCAAACAGTAGCATACACACAATAGGCTGCACTTAGCTTTCTTTCCACTCAACATTAGATCTTAAGAGATCATTCCGTATCAGTAAACAGCCTCAAATTTAGACGTACCTTAGGCAGCATTTTGTTTTCCTTCTTTTATTATTATGAACAATGATGCAACAAATAACTTTACAACATGTTTTAAATGACTACATGGAAGTTTGTGGTATGATTTATTTACTGATTTATTGTTGGATGTTTAGGTGGCTGCCACTTTGCACTATTATAATTAATGCTGTGATGTACACCTGAAATCATTGCATATATCCATGATCTCTTGCATAGGATAAGTTCCCAGATATGGAACTGGTAGGTATGCAAACTCTTAAGGATTACCTTCTATGTGTTGCCAAATTACTCCCTAGGAAGGCTGTCTCAAATAGTACTTCTCTGAGCAATTGAGAGTCTACCAATTTCCTGGCACCCTCATCAACGACAGGCATTATCATTCTTTTTAGCACATACTTGTCAACTAGCTATTTAAAAAATGGTATCTCACAGCTGTTTTTTTTTTTTTTTAAATTGGGTATACACTTTATTGAGTAAAATCATTTGCAGCCACTAAAAATTACATCATCAGAAATATGTGAAGACAGGAAAAAAAATTCCTAATAAAATTTTAAATAAAAACAAAGCTATATAACAGACATATAACAACAAAGTAGTTGTACCATGTATAGCTCTACGCTTTTTTTTTTAAACATCTTTATTGGAGTATAACTGTTTTACAATGGTGTGTTAGTTTCTGCTTTACAACAAAGTGAATCAGTTATACATATACATATGTTCCCATATCTCTTCCCTCTTGCATCTCCCTCCCTCCCTCCCACCCTCCGTATCCCACCCCTCTAGGTGGTGACAAAGCACAGAGCTGATCTCCTGTGCTATGCGGCTGTTTCCCTCTAGCTATCTATTTTACATTTGGTAGTGTATATATGTCCATGCCACTCTCTCTCTTCTTCACAGCTTACCTTTCCCCTCCCCATATCCTCAAGTCCATGGTCTAGTAGGTCTGTGTTTTATTCCCGTCCTACCCCTAGGCTCTTCATGACATTTTTTTTTCTTAGATTCCATATATATGTGTTAGCATACGGTATTTGTTTTTCTCCTTCTGACTTACTTCACTCTGTATGACAGACTCCAGGTCCATCCACCTCACTACAAATAACTCAATTTCGTTTCTTTTTATGGCTGAGTAATATTCCATTGTATATATGTGCCACATCTTCTTTAT